>NW_016911696.1:0-234 GCF_001483705.2 Eufriesea mexicana | reverse complement strand
ACATTACCTGGCCTGACCTGACCTGTCCAGAATTTACCCGAACTTACCTGACCTGAGCTGACCCGTCTGACATGACCTGACCTTAACTGACCTTACCTGACCTGAAATGACCTGACCTTACTGCTCTGATCTGACCTGACCTAACCTGACCTGACCCTACCTGGTCTCGAATGGCCAGACCTGACCTGACCTGACCTGACCTGATCTGCCCTGACCTTAACTGACCTTACCTGA
>NW_016911695.1:441-650 GCF_001483705.2 Eufriesea mexicana | reverse complement strand
TGATTTTTCATCCTTATTTATGCAGAGGAGCAAGCTCACCACGATATTAGTCGAAAATGTCGAGAGAATTGAACATTTCACTCAGATTCTATTGTAATGCACTCGCTATAGCAAACCAGTGGAATCATTCCTCCCTTTTTTGTGCAGAGAAGTTAGCTCACCACGACATTAGTCGAAAATGTCAATAGAATTGAACTTTCCAGTCAGAT
>NW_016911695.1:0-336 GCF_001483705.2 Eufriesea mexicana | reverse complement strand
TATCCGAAGATGTCAATAAAATTGAACTTTTCAGTCAGATTCTATTGCAATGCAATGGCTATAGCATCCCAATGGAATCATTCCACCCTATTTACGCAGAAAGGTTTGCTCACAACAATGTTACACGAAAATGTCAATAAAATTAACTTTCGCCCAGATTCTATTGCAATGCAATGGCTATAGCATCCCAATGGAATCATTCCACCCTATTTACGCAGAAAGGTTTGCTCACAACAATGTTACACGAAAATGTCAATAAAATTAACTTTCGCCCAGATTCTATTGCAATGCAATGGCTATAGCAAACCAATAGAATCTTTCCTCCTTATTCATGCA
>NW_016911694.1:0-989 GCF_001483705.2 Eufriesea mexicana | reverse complement strand
TCGTGGTGAACTGACTTTCTTTCATAAATAAGGAGGAAAGACATTATTCCCGCGCTATAGCCACTGCAGTGCTTTAGAATCTGGCTGGAATATTCCATTTCATTGACATTTTCCATTAATATCGTGGTGAGCAAACATTCGTGCATAAATAAGTAGGAATGATTCTATTGGCGTGCAATAGACATTGCATTGCTATTGGGTCTGGCCGGAAAATTATATTTTATTGACATTTTCTACTAATATCGTGGTGAGCTAACTTTCTTCCTTATTTAGGAGGAAAGATTCTATCGGCGTGCTACAGCCATTGAAATACTACAGAATCTGGCTGGAAACTTCAATTTTATTGACATTTTCTACTAATATCGTGGTGAGCTAACTTTTTTGGAGAGCTAATTTTCTTGGATAAATAAGGAGGAATGACTCCATTGACGTGCGGTAGCCATTGTATTGCTATAGGATCTGGATGGAAAATTTAATTTTATTGTCATTTTCGACTAATATCTTGGTGAGGTAAGTTTCTTGCATAAATAAGCAGAACAGATTCTATTCGCGTGCTGTAGCCATTGCAGAGCTATAGAATCCGTATGGAAATTTCAATTTTATTATCATTTTCGACTAATATCGTGGTGAGCCAACTCCCTTACATACGTAAGCAGGAAGGATTCTCTAGGCGTACTATAGCCATTGCAATGCTATAGATTCTGGCTGGAAAATTCAATTTAATTGACCTTCACGACGATGGCGTGCTATAGCCATTGCAATGCTATAGAATGTGGCTGGAAAATTCAATTTTATTGACATTTCCGACTAATATCGTGGATTACTCCCTTACATACGTAAGCAGGAAGGATTCTCTAGGCGTACTATACCCATTGCAATGCTATAGATTCTGGCTGGAAAATTCAATTTAATTGACCTTCACGACTAATATCGTGGTGAGGTAACTGTCTTTCATAAATAAGGTGGAAAGATTCCATTGGCGTGCTACA
>NW_016911693.1:0-322 GCF_001483705.2 Eufriesea mexicana | reverse complement strand
GCAGCCAGATACTATAGCACTGCAATGTCTATAGCGTACCAATAGAATCTTTCCTCCTTGTTTGTGCAACGATGTCAGCTCACCACGATATTAGTCGAAAATGTCTAGAAAATAGAATTTTCCATACAGATACTATAGAACTGAAATGGCTATTGCACGCCAATAGAATCTTTCTTCCATATGCATCCAAGAAATTTAGCTCACCGCGATATTAGTCGAAAGTGTCAATAGAATTGAATTTTCCAGCCAGATTCTGCAGCATTGCAATGGCTATAGCGCGCCAGTACCATCTTTCCTCCTCATTTATGCAAGAAAATTAGCT
>NW_016911692.1:0-477 GCF_001483705.2 Eufriesea mexicana | reverse complement strand
CTGCTCTCTAGTATGTTCTGCTTGGCACTGGGGAATCCAGTAATAGTTGTCTCTGCAAGTTATTTGGAGGTATATTACGTTTGGTTGGTTTGGGTTTGGTTTGGATAGGTTATGTTAGCTTTGACATATGTGCAGAACGCTGATATTTGTGGACTTCTGTGCTGTAATGTACTCTATCATATTCTGCTTGTCTCTGGGGCAGTCAGCAATAGTGGTCAGGGCACGATAAGTTGTGCTAGGTTACGCATGGCATAGCTAGCTTCGGATAGGTTTGGTTTGCTTAGATTTGGCTTTTATGCTATATATTGCTTTTCGGTCGATATCTGTGCACTGCACTGCTCTACTAGCATCTGCATGTCTGTGGGGATGCCAGGAATTGTGGTCGTGGCAGGTTTGGTTGGTATATGTTACGAGTGGTTTTGTTACATTACGTTAAGGTTAGCTAGGGTGGCTTTGGCTTTTGAGCAATACACTGCT
>NW_016911691.1:0-955 GCF_001483705.2 Eufriesea mexicana | reverse complement strand
GCTTAGGTACTCTGATGATGGCTGTCGTAAGTACCATTTCGTCTCTTGCCAATGACTCCAGCTGTAACGGTTCCGTCGTTTGTCATTCTGTAATTGTTATAAAATATAAATCATGTTGGAAGATGTTTATTTAACGGCTACAGGGCACTGTTGACGGATGTACTAAGTACCGTACCGACATTTGTAAATATTTCTAACCATAACCACTCTATATATTGGCTTCTTTAGAATTGCTGCTATATGTAAATTATTAGTGAACAAATTCGTACAACGGCTGCAGTAGTGCGACGATGGCTGTACTCTGTACCGTTTCCGCAATTGTTGACGCCTCGAGCTAGGACGGATACGTCTTTAGCCTTTCTAGAATGTTATATGGCCTACAACATCATTCAACAGGAAAACTCTACGGCTACAGTGCCCCGTTAATGTATGTAGTATGTACCATACCGTCAATTATATATATCTGTAGCCATAACCGTACTATATATTTATTATTCAATCGTTGCCGTTAATCATGAGTTATCAGTGAACGGATTAGACCAACGTCCAAGGTACAGTGGTGATGGATATACTCAGTCCTATTTCATCAGTACTTAATGCCTCGACCGACAACGGGTGAGCCCTTTGCCATTCTAGAACTGCAGGACGTCTCAAACAGTCACTGAACGGATTAATTCAACTGCTACAGTGCTCCGTTGAAGGACGTACCTAGTACTGTACTGTAAATTGAAATATCTGTAGCCATAGTCGTACTATAGGTTGATTATTGTAGAACTGCCGTTAAGCCTAAATTATAAGTGAACAAATTGTCCCAACGGCTAAGAAATATGGTGCTGGCTGTACTCAGTTCTGTCTCGTCAATTGCTGATGTCTCGAGCGTTAATATGTCAGACTTTCGTCGTCCTAGAATTGCAATATAATTTAAGTCGTCACTGAACATGTTAATCCAATGTCT
>NW_016911690.1:19928-25431 GCF_001483705.2 Eufriesea mexicana | reverse complement strand
CATACATACATCCATCCATCCACACATACATCCATCCATACATCCATCCATCCGTACACCGATACACCCATCCACGCATACGTGCTTCCATACATTCGTCCATACATCCATACATCCATCCGTTCATACGTCCATCCAATCGTCCATCCACACATACGCCCATCCCTTCATTCACCCATCCTTCAATACATCCATCAATCAATACATCCAACCATTCATACATACATACGTATATACATCCATACTTCCATACATTCGTACATCAATCCATCCATACCACAACCCGTTCACACAACCATCCATCCATACAATCATCCAGCCATCCATGCATCCCATAATCCACCCATCCATTCGTACACTCTTCCGTCCTTCCACCAGTCCATTAATCCACACACATTCATACATCCATGAATCCGTAAATCCATACATTCGTACTCACACACGCATCCATACATCCATACACCTATACATCCATACAACCCCACAGCCATACATCCATACATACATACATTCAAACATCCATACGTACATCCATACATAAATCGATACCTACATCCATACATCCATACATAAACTCATACAAACATCCATAAATACATACATAGATACATCAGTACGGACATCCATACATACATCCATACATCCGTCCATACATACATCCATACATTCGCCCATCCATACACGCATCCATTCGTCCAAACTAACATCCGTTCATACATCCTCCCGTACAACCGTCTATCTATATACCCATCCATCAATTCATTCATCGTTCAATCCATCCATCCATCCACCCATCTGCCCGGCCATCCAATCCTACTTCGAGCCACCCATCCCTCCATCCATCCATCCACCCACCCACACATCCATCCGTCAAAACATCTATACACACGTACAACCGTACATCAATACTTGTTTACTTCCATGCACACATACACCGGTCCATCCATACTTCAATCCATCTACAGGTCCATTCATCCATACATCCGTCCACCGATCCCTCCATCGATCCATACATTCATTTATACGCCTATACATACATCCATACATACACCCGTGCATACATACATACATACACACATACATACATCCTTACATACATCCATACATACATTCATACATACATCATTACATACATCCATGCAAATATCCATACATACGTCCATACATACAACCATGCATACATCCATACATAAATCCATACAAACATCCATACATACATCCATCCATCCGCACATCCACCCGTCCATACGTAGACCCATACACACGTCCTTCCATACAGGCATCCATACATCCAAACATACATCCGTTCATTCATTTATCCCCAAATCCATCCACCCATACACCCATCCCTCTATTCATCCATCCTTCAATTCATACATCCATCCATACATTCATCCATCCATACATCCATACATACATCCATACATACATCCATGCGTCCACCCTTGCATCCATAGATACATCCATACATACACACACACGTACATCCATGCATCCATCCATACATACATCCATACATCCATACATCCATAAATCCATCCATTCGTACTTCCATCCTTCCATACATCCAACCATCCATACATCCATACATCCACACATATATACATCCATACATCCATACATCCGCACATTCGTCCATCCATACATCCAGCCATCCATACATCCACCGACCCATAAGTCTATCCATTCGTACACCCATCCATGTATACATTCATACAAGCATCCATACATACATCCATACATCCGTACATTCGTCCAACCATACTTCAATCTATACATACATCCAACCATTCATACAGCCATCCATCCATACATACATCCTTCCATACACACACCCATGCATACATCCATGGATCCATACATCTATCCATCCATACATCCATCCACCAACCCTTCAATCCATCATTACATCCATACATACATAAATACATACGTTCATACATACATAAATCCATACATCCATACATCCGTAACTTCATCCTTCCATACATCCATCCACAAATCCATCAATCCATCATTCCATCCATACTACATCAAATCATACATCCATCCATCCATACATCCATACATATATAAAACCATACATCCATACATCCGTGCATCCATACATTCGTACATACATATATCCATTCACCCAAACATCCATACATCCATACATCCATCCATACAGCCATACATATATACATACATACGTCCATACATCCATCCAACCATACATCCATCCATCCTTACATCCATCCATCCATACATCCATACATCCACCATGCACATATCCATGATTCCATCCATTCGTACTTCCATCCTTCGACACATCCATCCATCCACACTTCCATACATATACACAGCCTTACATCCATTCATCCGTACATCCGTCCATCCATACCTCAATCCATCCGTACATCTATTCATCCATCCACACATCCATAAATCCATCTAACCATACATCCATCCATCCATACATACATAGATATATACATCCATACAACCATACATCCGTCGATCCGTCCATCCATACCTCTATCCATCCATACATCCATCTATCCACACAGCTATCCTTCCATACATCTATCCATCCATAGAGCCATACCTCCACACATCCTTCCATCAATACATCCACCCATCCATACATCGATCGATCCTTACATCCATCCATCTATACATCCAGCCACCAATCCATCCACCCTTCCATACATCCACACATATATCCTTACATACATCCATACATACAAACATTCATCCATACAAACATCCATACACATATCCATGCATTCATCCATAGATACATCCATACGTACAGCCATTCATACATCCTAACAAACATCCATACATACAACCGTACATCCGTTCATCCGTAAATCCATATGTCAATCTATTCATGCACCCAACCATCCATACAGCCATACATCCATCCATCCATACATCCATCCTTCCATACACCCATCAATCGATTCGTCCACCCATACATACATCCACCGATCCATACACCCATCCATCCATTCACCAATCCACCAACTCTTCCATCCATCCATACATACATACATACGTACATCAATACATACATCCATACATACACCCATACATTCAACCATACATACATACATATATATCCCCATACATACATCCACACAAACACCCATACATACATCCATGCATACAACCATACATACATCCATACATACATCCATGCATACATTCAAACATACATCGATACATACATCCATACATACATCCATACATCCATGCATACATACATCCATCCATCCACACATACATCCATCCATACATCCATCCATCCGTACACCCATCCACCCACCCACGCATCCGTTCATCCACCCATCCATTCATTCGTTCTTCCGTCCTTCCACCCACCCATTCATTCCCTCACACATCCATAAAACCATACATCCATAAATCCGTCCAACCATACAACCATCCATCCATTCATACAACCATACGTACATCCACACATCCATACATACACCCATATACACATCGATACATACATCCATCCAAACACCCATACATACATCCATACACAACCCATACATACATCCATAGATATATCCATACATACATCCGTACATTGACCCACACATACGTCCAAACATGCATCCATACATATGCCCTTCCATACATTAACCCATACATCCATACAAATGTCCGTTCATGCATCCATCCATACATCCGTACATACATAAATACATACACCCATACATACACCCATACATACATCCGTACATAGATGCGTACATACACCCGTACATACATCCATCCATAGATCCATACATCCATACATCCATACATATATACATTCATACATGCATACATCCGTACATCCGTCCATCTATACCTCAATCCATTCATACATCCGCCCATCCACACATCCACCCTTCCATTCATTCATTCTTCCATCATTCAACCCATCCATTCATTCACTCACACATCCATAATAAATACATCCATACATCCATATATCCGTCCAACCATACAACCATCCATCCATACGTACATCCATACATACATCCATACATACATACCCTCATCCGTACAAACATCCATACATACATCAACGCATACATCCATATATACATCCATACATACATCCATAAATCCATCCATACATACATCCATCCATCCACACATACATCCACCCATACATCCATCCATGCATACACACATCCACCCATCCACGCATCCGTTCATCCACGCATCCATTCATTCATTCTTCCGTCCTTCAATCCAACCATTCATTCACTCACACATCCATACACCCATACATCCATACATCCATAAATCCACACATCCATACATCCATACATATATACATTCATACATCCATACATCCGTACATCCGACCATGTACACATCCATATATCCACACGTCCATACATGCATAAACCAGTCCATTCGTACATCCATCATTCGATACATCCATCCATTGATACATCCTCACGTATATAAATCCATACAAGCATTCATACATAAATCCATGCATACATCCATATACACATACATACATATACCCATGCATACATCCATACATACATCCATGCATACATCCATACATCCGTACATCCGTCCAACAATACTTCAATCTATACATACATCCAACCACACATACAGCCATCCATCCATACATACATCGATCCATACATCTATCCATCCATACATCCATCCACCAATCCATCAATCCATTATTACATCCTTACATACATCAATACATACATCCATACATACATCCATCCATACATCCATACATACATCCATACACACACCCACACAGACATCCATAGATATATCCATACATACATCCCTACATACATCCATACATTCACCCATACATGCATCCATAGATACAAGCATACATGCACCCTCACATACATCCATACATACATCCACACAAACACCAATACGTACATCCATGCATAGAACCAAAGATACATCCATACATACATCCATGCATACATCCATACGTACATCCATACAAGCATCCATACATGCGTCCATACAAACATCCATACATACATCCGTTCTTCCGTCCATCCATCCACACTTTCATCCACCCACACATCCATTCATCCATGCATTCGTAAATCCATACATCCATACACCCATACATCCATACATCCATACATCCATCCAAACATACATACACATATACATCCATACATCCATACATCCATCCATCCATACATCCATCCATACATCCGCCATCCATATATCCATAAATCCACCCATTCGTACCCCCATCCTTCTACACATCCATCCATCCATTGATGCATACATTTACACATCCATACATCCATACATCCGTACATACGTCCATCCATACCTCAATCCATCCATACATACATTCATCCATAGAGCCATACATGCATTCTTCCATACATCCATACATCCACCGGTCCATACATCCATCCATCCATACATCAATCCACCAATCCGTCCACTTATCCAGGCATACATCCACACATTCATCAATACATACATCCATACATACACC
>NW_016911690.1:0-15349 GCF_001483705.2 Eufriesea mexicana | reverse complement strand
TTACTTCCATGCACACATACACCGGTCCATCCATACTTCAATCCATCTACAGGTCCATTCATCCATACATCCGTCCACCGATCCCTCCATCGATCCATACATTCATTTATACGCCTATACATACATCCATACATACACCCGTGCATACATACATACATACACACATACATACATCCTTACATACATCCATACATACATTCATACATACATCATTACATACATCCATGCAAATATCCATACATACGTCCATACATACAACCATGCATACATCCATACATAAATCCATACAAACATCCATACATACATCCATCCATCCGCACATCCACCCGTCCATACGTAGACCCATACACACGTCCTTCCATACAGGCATCCATACATCCAAACATACATCCGTTCATTCATTTATCCCCAAATCCATCCACCCATACACCCATCCCTCTATTCATCCATCCTTCAATTCATACATCCATCCATACATTCATCCATCCATACATCCACCGACCCATAAGTCTATCCATTCGTACACCCATCCATGTATACATCCATACAAGCATCCATACATACATCCATACATCCGTACATTCGTCCAACCATACTTCAATCTATACATACATCCAACCATTCATACAGCCATCCATCCATACATACATCCTTCCATACACACACCCATGCATACATCCATGGATCCATACATCTATCCATCCATACATCCATCCACCAACCCTTCAATCCATCATTACATCCATACATACATAAATACATACGTTCATACATACATAAATCCATACATCCATACATCCGTAACTTCATCCTTCCATACATCCATCCACAAATCCATCAATCCATCATTCCATCCATACTACATCAAATCATACATCCATCCATCCATACATCCATACATATATAAAACCATACATCCATACATCCGTGCATCCATACATTCGTACATACATATATCCATTCACCCAAACATCCATACATCCATACATCCATCCATACAGCCATACATATATACATACATACGTCCATACATCCATCCAACCATACATCCATCCATCCTTACATCCATCCATCCTTACATCCATCCATCCATACATCCATACATCCACCATGCACATATCCATGATTCCATCCATTCGTACTTCCATCCTTCGACACATCCATCCATCCACACTTCCATACATATACACAGCCTTACATCCATTCATCCGTACATCCGTCCATCCATACCTCAATCCATCCGTACATCTATTCATCCATCCACACATCCATAAATCCATCTAACCATACATCCATCCATCCATACATACATAGATATATACATCCATACAACCATACATCCGTCGATCCGTCCATCCATACCTCTATCCATCCATACATCCATCTATCCACACAGCTATCCTTCCATACATCTATCCATCCATAGAGCCATACCTCCACACATCCTTCCATCAATACATCCACCCATCCATACATCGATCGATCCTTACATCCATCCATCTATACATCCAGCCACCAATCCATCCACCCTTCCATACATCCACACATATATCCTTACATACATCCATACATACAAACATTCATCCATACAAACATCCATACACATATCCATGCATTCATCCATAGATACATCCATACGTACAGCCATTCATACATCCTAACAAACATCCATACATACAACCGTACATCCGTTCATCCGTAAATCCATATGTCAATCTATTCATGCACCCAACCATCCATACAGCCATACATCCATCCATCCATACATCCATCCTTCCATACACCCATCAATCGATTCGTCCACCCATACATACATCCACCGATCCATACACCCATCCATCCATTCACCAATCCACCAACTCTTCCATCCATCCATACATACATACATACGTACATCAATACATACATCCATACATACACCCATACATTCAACCATACATACATACATATATATCCCCATACATACATCCACACAAACACCCATACATACATCCATGCATACAACCATACATACATCCATACATACATCCATGCATACATTCAAACATACATCGATACATACATCCATACATACATCCATACATCCATGCATACATACATCCATCCATCCACACATACATCCATCCATACATCCATCCATCCGTACACCCATCCACCCACCCACGCATCCGTTCATCCACCCATCCATTCATTCGTTCTTCCGTCCTTCCACCCACCCATTCATTCCCTCACACATCCATAAAACCATACATCCATAAATCCGTCCAACCATACAACCATCCATCCATTCATACAACCATACGTACATCCACACATCCATACATACACCCATATACACATCGATACATACATCCATCCAAACACCCATACATACATCCATACACAACCCATACATACATCCATAGATATATCCGTACATACATCCGTACATTGACCCACACATACGTCCAAACATGCATCCATACATATGCCCTTCCATACATTAACCCATACATCCATACAAATGTCCGTTCATGCATCCATCCATACATCCGTACATACATAAATACATACACCCATACATACACCCATACATACATCCGTACATAGATGCGTACATACACCCGTACATACATCCATCCATAGATCCATACATCCATACATCCATACATATATACATTCATACATGCATACATCCGTACATCCGTCCATCTATACCTCAATCCATTCATACATCCGCCCATCCACACATCCACCCTTCCATTCATTCATTCTTCCATCATTCAACCCATCCATTCATTCACTCACACATCCATAATAAATACATCCATACATCCATATATCCGTCCAACCATACAACCATCCATCCATACATACATCCATACATACATCCATACATACATACCCTCATCCGTACAAACATCCATACATACATCAACGCATACATCCATATATACATCCATACATACATCCATAAATCCATCCATACATACATCCATCCATCCACACATACATCCACCCATACATCCATCCATGCATACACACATCCACCCATCCACGCATTCGTTCATCCACGCATCCATTCATTCATTCTTCCGTCCTTCAATCCAACCATTCATTCACTCACACATCCATACACCCATACATCCATACATCCATAAATCCACACATCCATACATCCATACATATATACATTCATACATCCATACATCCGTACATCCGTCCATGTACACATCCATATATCCACACGTCCATACATGCATAAACCAGTCCATTCGTACATCCATCATTCGATACATCCATCCATTGATACATCCTCACGTATATAAATCCATACAAGCATTCATACATAAATCCATGCATACATCCATATACACATACATACATATACCCATGCATACATCCATACATACATCCATGCATACATCCATACATCCGTACATCCGTCCAACAATACTTCAATCTATACATACATCCAACCACACATACAGCCATCCATCCATACATACATCGATCCATACATCTATCCATCCATACATCCATCCACCAATCCATCAATCCATTATTACATCCTTACATACATCAATACATACATCCATACATACATCCATCCATACATCCATACATACATCCATACACACACCCACACAGACATCCATAGATATATCCATACATACATCCCTACATACATCCATACATTCACCCATACATGCATCCATAGATACAAGCATACATGCACCCTCACATACATCCATACATACATCCACACAAACACCAATACGTACATCCATGCATAGAACCAAAGATACATCCATACATACATCCATGCATACATCCATACGTACATCCATACAAGCATCCATACATGCGTCCATACAAACATCCATACATACATCCGTTCTTCCGTCCATCCATCCACACTTTCATCCACCCACACATCCATTCATCCATGCATTCGTAAATCCATACATCCATACACCCATACATCCATACATCCATACATCCATCCAAACATACATACACATATACATCCATACATCCATACATCCATCCATCCATACATCCATCCATACATCCGCCATCCATATATCCATAAATCCACCCATTCGTACCCCCATCCTTCTACACATCCATCCATCCATTGATGCATACATTTACACATCCATACATCCATACATCCGTACATACGTCCATCCATACCTCAATCCATCCATACATACATTCATCCATAGAGCCATACATGCATTCTTCCATACATCCATACATCCACCGGTCCATACATCCATCCATCCATACATCAATCCACCAATCCGTCCACTTATCCAGGCATACATCCACACATTCATCAATACATACATCCATACATACACCCATACATTCATCCATATGTACATCCATACATTCATCCATATGTACATCCATACATACATCCTTACATACATCCATAAATACATCCATACATACATCGATACAAACACCCATCCATACATCCATAGATCCATAAGTCTATCCATTCGAACACCCATCCATGTATACATCCATACATGCATCCATACATAAATCCATACATCCGTACATCCGTCCAACCATACTTAAATCTATACATACATCCAACCATACATGCAGGCATCCAACCATACATACATCCTTCCATACACCCACCCAAACATACATCCATGGATCATAACATCTATCCATCCATACATCCATCCACCAACCCGTCAATCCATCATTACATCCATACATGCATAAATACGTACGTTCATACATACATAAATCCATACATCCATACATCCGTACCTTCGTCCTTCCATACATCCATCCACAAATCCATCAATCCATCATTCCAACCAAACCACATCAATACACACATCCATTCATCCATACATCCATACATATATAAATCCATACATCCATACATCCGTGCATCCATACATTTGTACATACATGTATCCATACACCCAAACATCCATACATCCATACATCCATCCATACAGCCATACATTTATACATACATACGTCCATACATCCATCCAACCATACATCCATCCATCCTTACATCCATCCATCCATACATCCATACATCCACCATCCACATACCCATAAATCCATCCATTCGTACTTCCATCCTTCGACACATCCATCCATCCATACTTCCATACATATACACAGCCTTACATCCATTCATCCATACATACATCCATCCGTTCATCCATACATACACCCATACACTCATCCATACATACATGCATAGATACATCCGTGCATACATCCATACGTACATCCATACATCCATTCATACATACATCCGTACATTCACCGCGCCATACACGCATCCATACATCCATCCATCCGTCCACCCAACCATAAATCCATCTAATCATACATCCATCCATCCATACATCCATACATATATACATCCATACAACCATACATCCGTCGATCCGTCCATCCATACAGCTATCCATCCATAAATCCATCTATCCACACAGCTATCCTTCCATACATCTATCCATCCACAGAGCCATACTTCTACACATCCTTCCATCAATACATTCATCCTTCCATACATCCATCGACCCATGCATCCACCCATCCATACATCGATCGACCCTTACATCCACCCATCTAAACATCCACCCACCAATCCATCCATCCTTCCATACATCCACACATATATCCTTACATATATCCATAATTACAAACATTCATCCGTACACCCATCCACCCATCCACGCATCCGTTCATCCACCCATCCATTCATTCGTTCTTCCGTCCTTCCACCCATCCATTCATTCCCTCACACATCCATACAACCATACATCCACAAATCAGTCCAACCATGAAACCATCCATCCATACATACTTCCATACATACATCCATACATACATCCATAAATCCATCCATACGTACATTCAACCATCCACACATACATCCATCCATACATCCATCCATGCATACACCCATCCACCCATCCACGCATCCGTTCATTCGCCCATCCATTCATTCATTCTTCCGCCCTTCAACCCAACCATTCATTCACTCACACATCCATACATCCATACATCCATAAATCCGTCCATCCATACAACCATCCACCCATTCACACAACCATACGTACATCCACACATCCATACATACACCCATACACACATCGATACATACATCCATCCAAACACCCATACATACATCCATACACAACCCATACATACATCCATAGATATATCCATACATACATCCGTACATACACCCATACATCCATCCATACATGCAGCCATACATACGCCAATCCATACACGATCCCATACATCCATACAAATGTCCGTTCATACATCCATCCATACATCCGTACATACATAAATACATACACCCATACATACACCCATACATACATCCATACATAGATGCGTACATACACCCTTACATACATCCATACATACATACATACTTCCGTACATAAATCCATTCAAACATCTATCCATCCATGCATCCATCTATCCATAAATCCTTCCACACCTACATCCACCTACCAATCCATTCATGCATCCATGCACCCAGACACACATCAATACACAGATCCATACATACACGCATACATTCATCCATACAAACATCCATACAAACATCGATACATACATCCATGCATACATCCATACATACATCCACACAAACATCCATACATACATACGTTCTTCCATCCATCCACCCATCCATTCATCCACCCACACATCCATACATCCATGTATTCGTAAATCCATACATTCACACACCCATACATCCATACATCCATACATCCATCCATATATCCATACACACATCCATAGATACATCCATACACACACCCATACATACATCCATAGATATATCCACCATCCATATATCCACAAATCCATCCACTCGTACTCCCATCCTTCGATACATCCATCCATCCATTGATGCATACATATACACATCCATACATCCAAATATCCGTACATCCGACCATCCATACATCATTCCATCCATACATCAATTCATCCATAGAGCCATCCATGCATACTTCCACCCATCCATACATCCACCGATCCTTACATCCATCCATTCATACATCAATCCACCAATGCGTCCATTTATCCTTCCATACATCCACACATACACCAATACATACATCCATACACACACCCATTCAATCATCCATACATACAACCATAAATACATTCTTACACACATCCATACATACATCCATACATACATCAATACACACATCCATACATACATCCATAAATTCATCCATACATACATCCACACATACAACCATACAAACATCCATAATACACCCATGCATACATCCATACATACATCCATACAAACATCCATACATACATCCGTTCTTCCGTCCATCCACCCTTCCATTCATCCACGCACACATCCATACATCCATCCATCCATACGTCCATACATCCACACACACATACATCGATATATCCATCCACCCATACAAACATCCATCCATACATGCATCCATACATACATCCATACATCCATACATACACCCATACACTCATCCATAAATACATGCATGGATACATCCGCACATACATCCATACATACTACCATACTGCCGCCAATACATACATCCGTTCATTCGCCCTGCCGTACACTCATCCATTCACCCTCCATCCATTCACCCATCCATAAATCCATCTAACCATTGATCCATCCAACCATACATCCATACATATACACATCCATACATCCATACATCCGTAGATACGTTCATCCATACCTCTATCCATACAGACATCCATTTACCGATACAGCCATCCATCCATACATCCATCCATCCACACATCCATCCTTCCATACATCCATCCATCCATACATCCCTCCATCCATACATCCACCCATCCATACATCGATCGATCCATACATCCATCAATCCATACATCCAACCGCCAATGCATCCACCCATCCATACATCCATACACACACCAATACATGCATACATACATGAACCCATACATTCATCCATACATATATCCATACATACATCCATACATCCGTTTATTCGTCCATTCATACTTCAATCTGTACATACGCCCAACCATCCATACAGCCATCGGTCCATCCACCCATCCATCCATCCATACATACATCCATCCTTCCAAACACCCATCCATCCTTACATCCATCGGTCCATACATGTATCCATCCATCCATCGATCCACCAATCCTGCAATCCGTCATTACATCCATACATACACCAATACATAACTCCATCCATCCATACATCCATACATATATAAATCCACACATCCATACATCGGTACATCCATACATTCGTACATCCAAACATCCATAAACCAATACATCCATACATCCATACATCCATACATCCATCAATACATCCATACATATATACATCCATACGCCCAAACAACCTAACATCCAAACATCCATCCAACAATCCATCCATCCATCCATGCATCCATACACACATCCAGACATACACGCATACATTCATCCATACATACATCCATCCATACATTCTCGCATGCATCCATACATACATCCATACATACATCGATACAAGCATCCATACATACATCCATGCATACATCCATACATACATCCATATAAACACCCATACATACACCCGTCCATCCATCAATGCATCCTTACATCATCACATCCATGCGTCCATACATACATCCATACACACACAGTTAACTACGTCCATTCATACATTCATACATACAGCCATACATTCATAAATACATCCATACATCCGTTCATCCGTCCATCCATACTCCAATCTATACACACCCCCAACCAACAATACAGCCATCCATCCGTGCGTCCATCCATTCATACATCCATCCTACCATACACCCATCCATCCATAACCTTTTTATCCATACATTCGTCCACCATTCCATCAATCCATCATTACAGCCATACATACATCCATACAAACTTCCATACATCCACCCATACATCCATTCATCCATACATCCATTCATCCATACATGCATCGATCCATACATCCTTCCGTCCATACTTCCGTCCACCAATTAATCCACCCATCCATGCATCCATACACACATCAATACACAGATTCATACATACACGCGTACATAAATTCATACATACATCCATACATACATCCCTTCATACATCTGTACATACATACATACGTACATCCATACAAACATCCATACATACACCCACACATACATCCATGCATACATCCATACATACATACATACATCCGTTCATACATACATTCGTACATCCATAGAACCATACAAACATACATCCGTACATCCATACATCCACCAACCATATATCCATAAAGCCATCCATTCGTACCTCCATCCTTCGATACACCCATCCATCCATACATCCATACATATATAAATCCATACATCCACACATCGGTATATTCATCCATCCGTACCTCAAGCCATCCACACTTACACCCATCTATACAGCCATCCATCCATACATACATCCATACATACTTCCATACATACATCCATACATACATCAATTCATGCATACATACATACTCCCATAAATACATCCATACATACATTCATACTTCCATACATCCATCCACCCCAACATCCACCCATCCATACATGCACCGACCCATAAATCCTTCCATCCATAAATCCACCCACCAAACCTTCCATCCATCCATGCATCCATACATCCATCCATACGTTCATCCACACATGCGTACATCCGTACATTCATACATGCATACATTCTTACATACATAACTCAAATACATCCATACCTTCAAACATCCATACATACGTACATCCATACATTCGTACATCCATCCGTCCACACATGCAACCATCCATACATCAATGCATCCACACACCCATACACCAAAAAATCCATCCACTCATACACTCATCCATCCATACATACATCCAAACATACATCCATACATACATCCATACATACATCAATTCATACATACATGCATACGTACACCCTTACATACACCCATACATACATCCATAATTCCGTACATCCGTCCATTCATACCTCAATCCATCCATACATCCATCCATCCTTACAGCCATCCATCCATATGTACATCCACCCATCCATCCATCCTTCCATACATCCATCCATCCTTACATCCTCCCTTCCATACATCCAGCCATCCATACATCCATCGGTCCAAAAGTCTATCCATTCATACAGGCATCCCGTTATACATCCATACATCCTCACGTCCATACATCCATAAACCCGTCCATTCGAACTTCCATCATTCGGTACATCCGTTCATCCATACATACGTACATCCATACATCCATTCATGGATACATTCATACATACATAACTCAAACACATCCATACCTTCAAACATCCATACATACCTACATCCACACATTCATACATCCATGCTCCCACACATCCACCAATCCATACATCCAAACATCCGCACACACATACATCCATATATCCATCCACCCATACACTCATCCATCCATACATCCATCCATACATACATCCATACATACATCAATAAAAACATCCGTACATACATCAATGTATACATCCGTACGTACATCCATACATCCGTTCATCCGACCATCCATGCTTCTATCTATACATTCACCCAATCTATCCATACAGCCATCAATCCATTCCTCCATACATCCATCGATCCATACATATATCCATCCATACATCCATCCACCAATCCATCATTACAGCCATACGTACACCAATACATAAATCCACCCATCCATACATCCATTCATATATAAATCCACACACCCATCCATTCGCTCATCCATACATCCATACACCCATACGTCCATACACCCATGCATCCATACGTCAATCCAAACGTCCATACGTCCACCCATCCATACATCCACCGATCCATACATCCATCCATCCCTACATCAATCCACCAACCCATCCATCCATCCACCCATACATCCATACATACATCCACACATCCTTCAATACATGCATCCATACATACGACCTTCCGTACACGCATTCATACATCCATAACTATATCCGTTCATACATCCATCCATACATACATACATACATCAATACTTACTTCCATGCATACTCCCATACACACAACCATACATACATGCATACATACACCCTTGCATTCATCCAAACATACATACATACTTCCGTACATACATCCATTCAAACATCCACCCATCCATGCATCCATCGATCCATAAATCCTTAGACCCATACATCCATCCACCAATCCATCCATCCGTCCATGCATCCATACACACATCAATACAGAGATCCGTACATACACGCATACATTCATGCATACATACATCCATACAAACATTCTAACATACATCCATACATACATCCATACATACATCCATACAAACATCCATACATGCATCCGTTCTTCCGCCCATCCACCCATCCATTCATCCACCCACATATGCATATATCCATGCATCCGTACATCCATACATGCGTACATCAGTACATCCATACATGCATACATACATACATGCATAACTCAAATACACCCATTCATTCAAACATCCATACATACATGCATCCATACATTCATACATCCATCCATCCATACATGCATCCATCCATACATCCATACATCCACACACCCATACGTCCCTAAATCCATCCACTCGTACACTCATCCATCCATACATACATCCAAACATACATCCATAGATACATCAATTCACACATCCACACATACTCCCATAAATGCATGCATACATACATGCATACATACACCCTTACATACACCCATACATTCATCCATACACACATCCATACATACGTCACTACATACATCCATACATACATACATACATCCATACAAACATCCATACATTCATCCATACATACATCCATACAAACATCCATACATTCATCCATGTATACACCCATACATACATCCATACAAACATCCATACATGCATCCGTTCTTCCGTCCATCCACCCATCCATTCATCCACCCACATATGCATATATCCATGCATCCGTACATCCATACATGCGTACATCAGTACATTCATACATGCATACATACATACATACATAACTCAAATACACCCATTCATTCAAACATCCATCCATCCATACATCCACCCATCCATACATCCATCATACCATTCATCCACCCAACCATGCAAACACCCATCCATACAACCATCGATCCACACATCTATCCATCCGACAATCCGTACATATATACATCCATGCATCCATACATGCATACATCCATAAATCCGTCCAGCCTTATAACCATCCATCCATACATACATCCATACGTACATCCTCACAACAATACATACACCCATACACACATCCATACATACATCCATCCACACATCCATACATACATCCTTACACACACCCATACATACATCGATAGATATATCCATTCATACATCCGTACAAACACCCATGCATCCATCCATACATGCATCCATACATACGACCTTCCACACACGCATCCATGCATCCATAAATATATCTGTGTATACATCCATTCATACATCCATACATACATCAATACATACGCCCACACATACTCCCATACATTCATCCATACATACATCAATACAAACATTCTTACAAACATCCATACATACATCCATTCAAACATCCATACATACATCAATACATTCACCCACACATACTCCCATACATTAATCCATACATACATCAATACAAACATTCTTGCATACATCCATACATACATACATACTTCCGTACATACATCCATTCAAACATCCACATATACAGCCACACATACATCCTTGCATACATCCATACACACACCCATACATCCATCCATACGTCCATACATGTATACACCCATACAACCATACATACATACATCCGCCATCCATATATACATAAATCCATACATTCGTACCTCCATCCTTCGATACATCCATCCATCCATACATCCATACGTACATACATACATCCGTTCTTCCGTACATCCATACATTCGTACCTCCATCCTTCGATACATCCATCCATCCATACATCCATTGACCCATACATATATCCATCCATACATCCATTGACCCATACATATATCCATCCATACATCCATTGACCCATACATATATCCATCCATACATCCATTGACCCATACATATATCCATCCATACATCCATTGACCCATACATATATCCATCCATACATCCATTGACCCATACATATATCCATCCATACATCCATTGACCCATACATATATCCATCCATACATCCATTGACCCATACATATATCCATCCATACATCCATTGACCCATACATATATCCATCCATACATCCATTGACCCATACATATATCCATCCATACATCCATTGACCCATACATATATCCATCCATACATCCATACATATTCAAATCCATACATCCACACATCCGTGCATTCGTCCATCCGTACCTCAATCCATCCACACTCCCACCCATCCATACAGCCATCCATCCATACATGCATCCATACATACATCCATACTTCCATACTTCCATCGATCCTAACACCCACCCATCCATACATCCATCGAACCATACATCCTTCCATCCATACACCCATCCACCAATCCATCCATCCATCCATGCATCCATACACACATCAATACAGAGATCTACACATGCACGCATACATTCATCCATACATTCTTACATACATCCATACATAAATCCATGCATACATCCATACATACGTCCATACATACATGCATGCATACATCAATACATACATCCATACATACATCAGTTCATACATCCATACATACTCCCAGAAATACATGCATACATACATGCATACATACACTCTTACATACACCTATACACACATCCATACCTCCGTACATCCGTCCATTCATACCTCAATCCATCATTATATCCATACATATATCAATACATACATCCATCCACTGATACATCCATGCATATATAAATCCATCCATTCATACATCCATACATCCACCATCCATATATCCATAAATCCACCCATTCGTGCCCCCATCCTTCGATACATCCATCCATCCATAGATCCGTTCATATATAAATCCATACATCCATACATCCGTACATTCGGCCATCCGTACCTCAATCCATCCGCACTTCCACCCATCCATACCGCCATCCATCCATACATACAGACAAACATACATCCATACACACAGCCATACACACATCTACAGGCATATTCATACATACATCCGCACATGCCTCCATACATCCATCCATACATGCATCCATACATACGCTATTCCATAGACGCATCCATACATCCATACATGTATCCGTTCATACATCCATCCACATATCCATACATACATCCATACATCCAATCTTACATACATCCATACATACAGGCATACATCCATACAAACATCCATACATACATCCATGCATACATCCGTATATACATCCACACATACATCCATGCATACATCCATCATTCCACACATCCATCCATACATGCATCCACCCTTCCTTACATCCATAGAACCATACAACCATCCATCCGTACAAGCACCCATCCATACATCCATCGTTCCGTACATATATCCATCAATACATCCATACATACATACAAGGATGTATGCATAGATACAACCGTACATGCCTCCATACATCCACCGATACATGCATCCATACATACGCCCTTCCATGCACGCATCCATACATAAATACATATATCCGTTCATACATCCATCCATATATCCATACACACATCCATCCATACATCCATACGTACATCCATACACACATCCATACATACATACAAGGATGTATGCATAGATACAACCGTACATGCCTCCATACATCCACCGATACATGCATCCATACATACGCCCTTCCATGCACGCATCCATACATAAATACATATATCCGTTCATACATCCATCCATATATCCATACACACATCCATCCATACATCCCTACATACATCCATACAAACATCAATACATACATCCATGCTATACATCCGTTCACCCAGCCATCCATACTTCAATCTATGCATACACACAACCATCCATACATCCATCCAACCATACATCCATCCATCCATACATCCATTCTTCCATACACCCATCCATCCATACATCCATCGATCCATAAATATATCCTTCCATAGATCCGTCCACCAATCCATCTATCCACCATTATATCCATACATACATCCATACGTACATCAATACATGCATCCATACATACACCAATACATTCGTCCATGCATACATCCATACATACATCCCTCCATACATCCATACATACATATATACATACATCCATCCAAACATCCATACATACATCCATGCATACATCAATCCGTCCGTACAGCCATCCCTCCATACAT
>NW_016911689.1:0-1234 GCF_001483705.2 Eufriesea mexicana | reverse complement strand
TATGGATGTACGGATGGATGTATGTATGGATAAATGGTTGTATGGCTGGATGGGTGTATGGATGGTATGTGGTGTGGATGGACGGATGTACGTATGTACGGATGTATGTATGTATATATGAATGGATGTGTGGATGGATGGTAGTGTCGATGGATGGCAGTACTAATGGTAAAATTTATGGATGTATGGATGTGAGGATGTATTGATGTTTGGATGGATGGATGTATGTATGTATGGATGATTGTACGGACGAATGTATGGAGGTATGGATGTATGGATGTATGGACGTATGGATGTATTACGGATGTGTGGATGTATGGATGTATGGATGTATGGATGTGTGTACGGTTGGATGGATGTATGGATGGGAGGATTTATGGATGTGTGGATGTATGAATGTATGGATGGATGGATTTATGCAGGGATAGATGTATGTATCGATCGATGTATGGATGGGTGCTTGTATGGATGGATGGATGTATGGCTCGATGGATGTATGGGTGGGTGGATCTATGGATGTATGATGTATGGAAAGATGGATTTATGGATGGATGTACTTATGAATGAATAGTAGTATATATGGGTGGACGTATGGATGAATTGATGTATGGAGGGACGGATGTATTTTATGAATGTATGTATGGATGTAATTAAAGATGTATGTATGGATGGATGTAAGGGTGTATGTATGGACGTATGTATGGGCGTATGTAAGGACGGATCGATGGTTGGATGGATGGATTGTTGTATGAATGAATGGATTGATGGATGTACGAATGGGTGGATGTATCGATGGATAGATGTATGGAATGATGTATGTACGGAAGGATGGATTAATGGATGTATGGATGTATGAATGTATGGACGTATGGTTGCACGTATGTATGGATGAACGAATGTATGGGTGTACGGATGAATGGATGTACGGATGTATGTATGTATGTATGTATGGATGTATGGACCAATGGGTGTATTTATGGATGGATGTATGGATGGATGTATGCGTAGATGGCAGGGTATGTGGATGGATGGATGTATTGATGTACAGACGTATGGATGCATGAATGTATGCTTGTATGACTGTATGTACGTATGTTTGTATGGATGTATGAATGGATGTATGGATGGATGTGTGGAAGGATGTGTGTATGGATGTATGCATGGACGAATAGACCTGTGTATGTATGGATATATGTAATGATGTATGTATGGATGTATGGATAGGTGGATGGAT
>NW_016911688.1:0-640 GCF_001483705.2 Eufriesea mexicana | reverse complement strand
ATGGTACGCTTGGTTATATTAGGCTAGTTTACGATATCATACACCTCTGTGCTACAGAGTAAAAGGAGGATCCTAGTACATTCGGCTTGACTCTGTCGAGGCCAGCAATAGTGGTCGCGTCCTGTTAGGTTGAGCTACGTTACGTTTTGTTATGTTACGTTTGGGTATGATTGAATACGCTATTCTGTCCCCTGTGCTATACATTGGCACTCGGTGGATTTCTGCGCTCTAATGTGCTCTATTATGCTCCGCTTGGCTTTACAAAGGAAATCAATAGCGGTCGTGACACGTTATATTGAGTTATGCTACGTTTGGTTGGGTTAGGTTGTGCCAGGTTAGGATAGGATATCCTCGACTTTAGTGCTAAACACTGCTATTCGGTGGATGTCTGCGCAGTACATTGCTCTACTATACTCTGCCCGACTCTGAGGAGGCCAGCAATTGCAGCCGCCGCATGTTACGTTCAGGTAGGTTAGGTTCGGCTCGGTTATGTTAGCTTGGGTTAGCCCTGGATACATATGACTCCTGTGCTGTACACTGCGATTCTGTGGACTTCTGCGCCCTCTTGTCCTCTAGTAAGTTCTGCTCTACTCTGTGGATGCCAGCAATGGTGGCCGGGGTACGTTAGTTTGAGTCACCT
>NW_016911687.1:0-240 GCF_001483705.2 Eufriesea mexicana | reverse complement strand
TGACATTTTCGGCTAATATCGTGGTGAGATAGCTTTCTCGCATAAACACGAAGGAAAGATTCTTTTGGCGTGCTATAGGCGTTGCAATGCGGCAGAATCGGCCTGGAATGTTCAATTTTAATGTCATTTTCGACTAATATCTTGGTGAGCTAGCTTCCTTGCGTAAGTATGGAGGGTAGATCCCTTTGGCGTGCTATATCCACTGCATTGATATGGAATGTGCCTGGCAGTTTCGATTTT
>NW_016911686.1:35060-35449 GCF_001483705.2 Eufriesea mexicana | reverse complement strand
CGAGGCCAGCAATACTAGTCGCGGCACGTTAGGCTGTGTTAGGCTACGTTTTGTCATATTACGATTGGACAGGTTTGGATGGTGTAGCTTTTACTTTAGAGCTATAGTATGCTAATAGGCACATTCCTGCGCCCTACAGTGCTCCAGTTTTCTCGGCTTGGCTCTGGGAATGCCAGCGGTATTGGTCTCGGCGCGTTATGTTGAGTTATGTTACGTTCGATTGGGTTGGGTTAGGCTAAGTGTGACTAGGGTAGCTGTAGCTTTTGTCCTTTACACTGCTATTTGGTAGATCTCTGTGCACTACTGTACTCTGGTATGCCATGCTTGTTTCTGTGTGGGCTGCAATAGCGGTCACGGCGCGTTAGGTTGAGTTAGGCTGTGTTTGTCTA
>NW_016911686.1:28017-34408 GCF_001483705.2 Eufriesea mexicana | reverse complement strand
TTGGTGAGGTTAGGAGAGAACAGCTTTGACTTCAGCACTATATTCTGCTATTAGGTGGATTTCTGCGCCCTACGGTGATATAGTGCTATCAGCTTCGCTCTGGGAATCGTAGCATTAGTGGTCTCGGCGCTCTACTTCGAGTCATATTACGTTCGATTCGGTTGCTTTAGACTTAGTTTGTTAACCATAGCTTTATCCTTTGTGCTTTACGCTGCTATTCAGTTGACTTTTGCCATCTACTGTGATCTAGTACGTCCAGCTTGCCTCCGGGTACGGCAACAATAGTGGTCTCGGCAGGTTATGATGAGTTAGGCTATGTTTGGGTACGTTCCGTTGGTCTGTGCTACGTTCGTGTATCTTTGATTTTTCCGATATACCCTGAGATTCTATGGATTTCTGCTTTCTACTCTCCACTAATGTGATATGCCTTGCTCCGAGGAGGCCTGCAATAGCGCTCGCTGAACATACGGATGAGTTATGTTACGTTTGGTTATATTACGATTGATTAGGTTAGGAGATGGTATCTTTGACTTTAGTGTTATAGACTCCTATAAGGTGGATTTCTGTGACCTACAGTGCTCCAATATTTGCAGCTTCCTCTGAGAAGGCCTTCGATAGCGGCGTCGGCACGTTACGTTGAGTTAGGCTATGTTTGGTTATGTTCCGTCGGTTTCGGTTAGGTTTGGGTAGCTTTGACTTTTCTGATATACACGGCGGTTCTACAGCTTTCTGCAATCTACGCTCCACTAGTGTGTTCCGCTTGACTCTGCGGATGCCAGCAATAGTGGTCTCGGCGTGTTAGATTGTGTTATGCTACGTTCGGTTTGGTTACCTTAGCCTGGGCTTGGTTTGGAGAGCTCTGACTTTCGTGGTGCACGCTGATATTCAGCGGATTTCTACGCTTTAGTGTACTCTACTATAATCTGCTCGACACTATGGAGGCCAGTAGCCGTGGTCGTGGCGCGTTACGTTCAGCTAGGTTGTGGTAGGATATGTTGCGTTTGGATATGTTGGGATTGGGTAAATTCGGCTATTGTGCTATGCATTGCGATTCTACGGATTTCTGCGCTCTACTCTCCTCTAATACGTTTCCATTAGCTCTGGGAAGGGCCGCAATTGTGGTCTCGGCGCATTAGGATTAGCTAGGTTACGTTCGGTTACGTTAAGTTTGGTCAGGATAGGAGTGGATAGCTATGGCTTTCGTGCTGTACACTGCCATACCGCTGATTTCTGCGCTCTACTGTGTTCTAACGTTTTCTGCTTCGCTCTTGGGAGGAGAGCAATGGTAGTCGCGGCACATTCGTTTTTGTTCATTATGCTTGGTTTGGTTACGGTAGGATAAGCTTGATTAGGATGGCTTTGACTTTTGTGCTATACACTGCTACTCGTTGGCTTTCTATGCTCTACTGTGCTCTGGTGAATTCTGCATGGCTCTGGGGACGGTGGCAATAGTGGTCTCGGCACGTTAGGTCGAGACATGTCACGTTCGGGTATGTTACGTGTGGCTACATTTGGATAGGGTACCTTCGACTATTGTGCTATGCACTGCGATTCTATGGATTTCTGCGCCCTACTCTCCTCTAATACGTTCTACTTAACCCGGGGGAGGGCAGCAATGGTGGTCTCGGCACGTCAGGATGAGCTACGTTACGATTGGTTACGTTACCTTTGGTCATGATATGACAGAGTAGCTTCGGGTTTTGTGCTGTACACTGCTATACGGTGGATTTCTGCTCCCTACATAGCTCTACAATACTCTGCTCGCATGTGGGGGCCCAGTAATAGTGGTGCCGGAGCGAGAGCTTGGGTTAGGCTACGTTTGGTTAGGCTTTGTTGGCGTAGGTTAGGTTTGGATGGCTCTGACTTACGTGGTGTACACTGCATTTCGGTGAATGTCTGCAATATACCGTGCTCTAGTATATTCTGCTTCGCTATGGGGACGCCAGAAGTATTGGCCTCGTCACGTTAGTCTAAGTTATGTTGCGTTCGGTTATGCTACGTTTGGTTAGGTTCGGATAGGACACCTTAGACTTTCGTGGTATACACTGCTATTCGACGTATTCCAGCGCCGTAATGTGCTCTAATATGTTTTGTTTGGCTCTGGGAATGCCAGTAATAGCGGCCTCGGCATGTTAGGTTGATTTATGCTACGTTTGGTTAGGATACGTTCGTTAGGGTTAGTTAAGGTTAGCTTTGCCTTTCTTGGCATAGATTGTTCTACGGGGGATTTCTGCGCTCTGGTGTGCTCTACCATACTCTGCTCGCCAATGTGGGAGTCAGTAATATTGGCACGTTAGTTTGATTTGGCTACGTCTGGCTATGTCACGTTTGGTCTGGGCAGGAGTTGGTAGCTTCGACGTTTGTCCTATATACCGATGTTCGGTGCACTTCTGTGCTATATCGTGCTCTAATATACTCTGCTTGGATCTGGGGAGGTCAGCAATAGTGGCCGCGGCACGTTAGGTTTTGTTAGGTTACGTTTGGTTAGGTTATGTTTGCACGGGTTACGTTTGGATAGCTTCGACCTTTCTGCTACACACTGCCATCCTATTGACTTCTGCGCCCTATTCTGCTCAATTATGTACTGCTTGGCGATGGGGAGTCCAGGAGTACTGGTCTAGGCACGTTAGGTTGAGTTACGTTACGTTTGCTTATGCTATGTTTGGCTAGGTTATGCTAGGGCAGATTTGACTTTTGTGTTATGCACTGGTGTTCGGTGGATTCCTGCGCTCTGCTGTGATATTCTATGCTCTGCTTTGCCCTGTGCTGCCCAGAACAAGTCGCCGCTTCGCGTTATGTGGAGTAAAGTTGCGTTTGGTTAGGTTTGGTTTGTTTGGGTTAGGATAGGGTATCTTTGGCTTCTGCGCTGTACACTGAAATGCGGCGGATTTCAGAGCTCTACTGTGCTCTAGTAGATTCTGCTTGAGTCCTGCTTGTGCCAGCCTTGTGCTTCTTCTTGGTGCTCTGCTGCTAACTTCTTCTCCTTCTTCCACACCGCATCTTCTCCCTCCGCCAACACGTTTTCCTCTTAATGTTGTTCCCTCTCTTCTTTCCCGCCATTTCTTCTCCTTGGCGGAGAGTACGTCGCGAGTGAACTTCCGAAAGTGACGAAACGCCTTTCTCGACCCGAGGATACGACTTTCGACTGGCCACCTGAATCTGTGGCCATCGAATCCTTGTTTCAGTGCGCGCCGGCTCTCACCATAGAGTGGGCACTCCTCTGTGATGTGCCAAGGCGTTTCCTCTTCTCCGCTGTCGCACAGTTCCGTATCGCTGCAGGCATTGTTGGGATAGAATAGCTTTGACTTTTGTGCTATACGCAGGTGTGCACCGGATTTCTGCGCTCTACTGTACTCTAATATTTTCAGCCTGGTTCCGCGGAGGCAGGCAACTGTGGTCCCGGCACGTAAGGTTCAGCTAGGTTACGCTTGGTTAGGTTGGGTTAGGTTAATTTTGATTAGGGCTGCCATTGCCCTTATGCTATACAATGTTGTTCGGTCCGCTTCCACGCACTGCATTCCTGTGCTGGCATCTGTTAGTCTATACGGAGTCCAGAAATAGTGTCCGTCGGACGTTTGGTTTAGCTGGGCTACCTTTAGCTTGGTTAGGTTTGGCTGTGTTTGGTAGGGGTGGCTTTGACTTTAGTGCTATACACTGACATTAGGCAGATCTCTGCGCTCTGTTATGCTCTAGTATGTTCTGCTTGTCTCTGGGGAGGTCAGCAAGAGTCGAGTAGGCACGTAAGGTTGTGTTATGTTCGTTCGATTATGATATGATTTGTCAGCTTAGATTAGGATATCCTTGACTTTTGTGCTTTACACTGCAATGCGGAGGATTTCTGCGTTCTGCTGTGCTCTAGTATATTCTGGTTGTCTCTGTGGAAGTCAGTAATATTGGCCTAGGCACGTTAGGTTGGTTAGGTTAGGTTTGGTTGTGTTATGTTTGGCTAGGTTAGGACAGGGTAGCTTTGACCTTCGGGATATAAGCTGCTACTCGGTGGAATTCTGCTCCCTACTGAATTCTTATAAGCTCTGCTTGTCCCTAAGTAGGCTGGCAATGGTGGCCTCTGCACGTCGGTGCGAGTTATGTTACGTTTGGTTAGGTTAGGTCTGTTTGGGTCTGGTTAGGATAACTTCGACATTTCTGCCGTTCACTGCAAATATATGGCCCTCTGCGCACTGCACCGCTCTAATATACTCTGTGGGGCTATGCGGACGCCAGCAGCAGTGGCTTAGGCACTCTAGGTTTGATTAGGCTGCGTTTGGTTGTGACACGTTTGGCTAGTTAGGATAGTGTAGCTTTGAATTTTGTGGGACACACTGCTATTCGGAGGATTTCTGCGCTCTACATTGCGCTACTATACCCTGTTCGACTCTGAGGTGGCCAGCAATAGTGAAAGGGCCACGATTTGTTGTGATATGTCACTTTTGGTTAGTCTATGTTTCGTTAGTGTAGGATGGGATAGCTTAAACTTTTCTACAATACTTTGCTACTCGTTGCATTTCTGCGCACTACTGTGCTCTAGTCTGACCAGCTCTGGGGAGGCCTGCTATAGATGCCTCTGATCGTTAGGTTTGGTTATTCTACGTTTGGTTAGTCTAGGTTAAGTCAGGTTGGGTTAAGCTATCTTTGACTTTTGTGCTATATATTGCATTTTGGTGGCTTTCTGCGCTCTACCGTGCTCTAGCATATTCTTCTTGGCTCTGGGGAGGCCAACAATAGTGGTCTCGGCCCGTCAGGTTAAGTCTGGTTCCGTTTGGTTATGTTACGTTTGGTTTGGTTGGGAAAGGGTAGCAATGACTTTTTTGCTATACACTGCAATTGTGTGGATTTCTGCGGCTTACGCTGCCCTACTCTACTCCGCTCGAACCTCGGGAGGGCAGTAGGAGTGGTCGGAGCACATTAGGTGGAGCTATGTTGCGTTTGGCTATCACAGGTAACGCTGTGTTAGGTTAGGGTAGCATCGACTGTTGTGCAACACACTGGTATGCTCTCGAATTCTGCACTCCTCTGTGGGCTACCACAACCTGCTTGTCCTTGTGTACGCCAGGAATAGTGCTCTCGGCACGTTATGTTGAGATATGATACGTGGGTTTGGTTAGGTTTGGTTAGGTTTTGTTAGGTTATCCACGTGTTTTGCTCTATACACTGCTATTCAGCGGGTATCTGCGCTCCACTGTGCTCTACCATACCCTGTTCGACTGTGGGAATGTCAGCAATAGTGGTCATGGCACGATAGTTTGTGTTAGGCTACGCCTGGTAGTGTTACTGTTGGTTAGTCTAGGATAGTGTAGCTCTGACTTTTGTGCTATACACCACGATTAGGAGGGTTTCTATGCTTTACATTGCTCTACTGCTCTCTGGTCGACTCTCGGGAGGCCATGAAGAGTGTCCTCGGCCCATTAGGTTTAATTAGGCTACGTTTGGTTAGGTTACGTTTGTTTGGGTTAGGTTTGGATTGTTTTGACTTTCGCGGCATAGACTGTTATTCGGTGGTCCTCTGGGCTCTGCTGTTCCCTGATATGTGCTGCTTGCCTCTGAGGAGGCCTGCAATAGATGTCCCTGATCGTTAGGTTTGGTTATTCTACTTTTGGTTAGGCTAGGTTAGGTCAGGTTAGGTTACGATATCATTGACTTTTGTGCTATACATTGCATTTTGGTGACTTTCTGCGCTCTGCCGTGCTCTAGCATATTCTCCTTGGCTCTGGGGAGGCAAGCAATAGTAGTCTCGGCCCGTTAGATTAAGTCAGGTTCCGTTTGGTTATGTTACGTTTGGTAAGGTTAGGATAGTGTAGCTTTGACTATTATGCTATACACCGCTATTTGAAGGACTTCAGCGCTGTGCATTGTTCTAATACGCCCTGCATATCTCTCGGGAGGACAGCCATATTATTCTCGGTACGCTAAGTTTAGCTATATCACGCTAGGATTGGCTAGGTTATGACAGATGTGTTAAGATATCGTCAACTTTTGTGCCATACACGGCAATGCGGTGTATTACTGCACTCTACTGTGATCTTGTATATTCTGCTTGGCTAGGGGATGCCAGTAATTGTTGTCCCGGCACGCTATGTTGGCTTAGGTTGCGTTTGGCTAGGCTAGGTTAGGTTATGTTTGGTTGGGATATCATTGTCTTTTGTGCTATACTCTGCTCTGCTGTCGATATCTGAGCAATGCAATGCTCTACTGGCATCTGCTTCTCTCCGGGGAGGCCAGCAATGGCAGTCGTGACAGGTTCGGCTGAGTTAGGTTTCGTTTGGCTAGGCTAGGTTAGGAAAAGTTAGGTTAAGATGGCTTTGACCTTTGTGCTATAAGCTGCTATTTGGTCGGTATCTGCGCTCTAAATTGCTGTACTAGCATCTTCCTGCCTCTGTGGAGACCAGGAACTGTG
>NW_016911686.1:16345-24118 GCF_001483705.2 Eufriesea mexicana | reverse complement strand
TTGACTTTTGTGCTATACGTTGCTACTTGGTGGCTTTCTGCGATTTACCTGCCTCTACTATACTCTGGTCGAATCAGTGGTGGCCGATAATGGCGGTCTAGGCACATTAGTCTCTGTTAGGCTACGTACAGTTGCGTTAAGTTAGTCTGTGTTAGGTTTGGATAGATTTGACTTTCGTGGTATACACTGATATTCTGTCGATTCCAGCGCTCTACAGCGTCCCAGTGCGTTCTGCTTGGCGTTGGGAAGGCTAGCAATGGTGGTCACTGCACGTTACGATAAGACAGGTTGTGTTCCGTTAGATTGGGTTTGGCAAAGTTTGGCCAGGATAGCTTTTACTTTTGTGCTAAGTTCAGATGTTCGATGGACTTCTGCGCTCTAGTGTGATCGAGTATGCTCTGCTGGGCTCTGGGGAGGGCAGCAATACTGATCCCGGCACGTAAGGTTGAGTTACGTCACGTTTGGTTAGGTTGGGGTAGGTTGGGTTAGGTTAGGATAGCTTTGGTATATGTGCTCAACACAGACCTTCTGTGGACTTCTGTGCTCTACTGAGCTCCACCATATTCTTCTTGCCTCTGGGGACGGCAGGAGTGTTGGTCGCGGCACGTTTGGGTGGGCTATGTTACGTTTGGCTAGGTTAGGTTTGGTTAGGATTGCTCAGGGTGTTTCCGACTTTTGCGCTATGCACTGCAATGCGGTAGATTTCTACGCTTTAATGAGCCCTAGTATATTGTGCTTGGCAGTGCGGATGCCGGCAATAGTGGTCTCCGCACGTTGGGCTGAGTTATGTTGCGTTTGGCTATGTTACGTATGGTCATGTTAGGATAGAATTGCTTTGACATTTGTGCTGTACACCAATACTCTGAGGATTTCAATACCCTACACTGCTCTACAATACTCTGATCGACTCTCCGAAGGCCGGCAACAGCGGTCGTGGCACGTTGGGTAAAGATATATTACGCTTGGTTGTGTTAGGTTACGTTGTGTTAGGCTACGATAGCTCCTACTTTTGTGCTGCACACTTCTATTGTATGGACTTCTGCGATCTTCCGTGCTCCACCAGACTCTGCTCGACCATGGTAAGGCCAGCAATAGTGGCCGCGGCACGTTATGTTGAGCCAGGTATAGCTAGGTTAGGTAGGTTTAGGCAATGTTCGGTCAGGATCGCTTTAACATTTCTGATGTAAACTGCGGTTCTATCTATTTCTGCGTCCAACTCATCAATAATGTGCTCTGCTTAGCTCCGTGGAGGCCAACAATTGTGGTCGCGGAAAGATTGGTTGTGTGATGTTACATTTAGTTATGTTAATATTGGTTAGGTTAGGAGAGGTAGCTTTGACATTAGCGGTATAGTCCTCTATTATGTGGATATTTACGGCCTACAGTGCTCTAATGTTCTCAGCCTGGCTCTGGGAAGGCCAGCAATAATGGCATTTACATGCTACTGTGAGTCATTTTTCGTTCGGTTGTGCTGGGCCAGGCTAAGTTTGGTCAGGATAGCTTCAATTTCTGGGCTGTACACTGATTCTCGGACAATTTCTGTCCTCTACAGTGCTCTACAATGTGCTGCATGGCTCCACGAAGGGCAGCAATATCGGTCTCGGCACGTTAGTTTGAGTTCCTCTATGTTCGGTTATGTTCTGTTGGTTTTGGTTAGGTCTGGGTTGCTCTGAATTTTCAGACATACAACGGGATTCTATGGATTTCAGCGTACTACCCTACTCTAATTTGTTATACTTTGGCCCTGTGGTGGCCAGCAACAGTGGTCGCGGCACGTTAGGTTGAGATACGTTACGTATGGTTATGGTAAGATTGGATAGGTTAGGAGAGGGGAGCCTTGACTTTAGTGCTATGGTCTGCTATTAAGTGGATTCCTGCGCCATAAACTGCTCCAATGCCTTCAGCTTGGCTCTGGTAAGGGCAGCAATAGCGGTCTCGGCACGTTAGGATGTGTTAGGCTACGTTTCGTTATGTTCGACTTGTTTTGGTTTGGTTTGGGTAGTTTCGAATTTTCTGATACACTGCGATACTATGGATTCCTCCGTTCTACTCTCCACTAATGTGTTCTGCTGGGTTCAGCGGAGGCCAGAAATGTGGCCCCGGCACGATATGTTGTGTCAGGTTACGTTCGGTTAGACAGGTGAGGACAAGTTTGGCTTGGATAGCTTTAACTCCTGTGCTGTGCACTGTTATCCGGGGGACTCCTGCGCTCTACTGTGCTCTAGTATGTCCTGCTTGGCTCTGGGGAGGCCAGCAACAGCTGTATCGGCACGTTAGGTTGAGCCAGGCTACGTTTGGTTGTTCTGTTGGCTTTGTTTGGCTCGTGTATCAATGACGTTTCTGATATACACTGCGATTCTATGGATTTCTGTGTTCTACTGCCCAGTAATATTTTCTGCTCGAACGGGGGGGGGGGGCAGCAGTGGTGGTCGCGGCACGTTAGGATGTGTTAGGTTATGTTTAGTTCTGTTACGATTGATTAGGTTAGGAGGGGATAGCTTCGTCTATAGTGATGTAGTCTGCTATTATGTGGATTCCTGCGCCCTAGAGTGCTCTTACGTTTTGAACTTGCCTCTGGGAAGGCCAGCAATATTAATCGCGGCACGTTATGTTGAATCAGGTTACGTTTATTTTGGTTGGTTTAGGCAAAGTTTGGTCAGAATAGCTTCAACCTTTGCGCTGTACACTGCTACACGATGGATTTCTGCGCTCTACTGTGCTATAGTATGCCCTTCTTGGCCCTGTGAAGGCCAGCAATAGCGGTCCCGGCACGATATGTTGAGTCGCGTTATGTTCGCTTATATTGGGTTAGGCTAAGCTTGCTTAGGGTAGTTTCAACTTTCGTGCTGTACACGGCTATTGAATGGATTTCTGCGCTCTGCTGTGCTCTAGTATGTCTTGCTTGATTCTGGGGAGAGCAACAATAGCTATCACTGCACGCTATGTTGTGGTAGGCTTTGCTTCGTTATGTTCTGTCGGTTTGGGTTAGTTTTGGGTAGCTTTGTCATATCTGATGTACACAGCGATTCCATGGATTCCTGCGACCTACTCTTCGCTAACGTGAACTGCATGGCTCTCGTGTGGGGGGGGGGCAGCAATAGTGTTCGCGGCCCGATAGCTTCAGATATATCACTTTTGCTTATGGTACGATTGGCTAGGTTCGGAGACGATAGCTTCGACTTTAGTGCTATAGTCTGCTGTCAGGTGGATTTCTGCACCCCACTCTGCTCTAGTATTTTCAGCTTGGCTCTGGGATGGACAGAAATAGTGGTCTCGGCGCGTTATGTTGAGTCATGTTACGTTCGGTTAGGTTGGGTTTGGTTACGTTTGGTAAGCGTAGCTTCAACTTTGTGCCGTACGCTGCTTTTCGGTGGATTTCTGCGCTCTACCGTGCTCTAGTACGTCCTGCTGGGATCTGGGGAGGGCAGCAATGGCGGACTCTGCACGTTCGGTTGTGTTAGGTTATGTTTTGTTTTGTTCTGTTTGTTAATGTTGTGCTTACGTTGCTTTGACTTTTCTGATATACACTGCGATCCTATGAATTTCTGCGTTCTTCATACCGCTAATGGGCTCTGCTTGGCTCTGCGGAGGCTAGCAATATCGGTCGCGGCATGTTAGTTTGAGTTATGCTACGTTTGGTTATGTTACGATTGGTTAGGTTAGAAGAGGATAGCTTTGACTTTAGTGCCATAGTCTGCTATTAGGTTGATTTCTGCGCCCTACGGAGCACTTGAGCTCTCAGGTTGGCTCTGGGAAGGCCATCAATAGTGGTCCTTGCACGTAACCATGAGTCAGGCTATTTTCTGTTAGGATAGATTGTACTACGTTTGTTAAGCGTAGCTTTGCCCTTTGTGCTGTACACTGCTATTTCGTGGATTTCTGCTCCCTATAGCACTCTAAGTTTTTCAGCTTGTCTCTGGGAAGGCCAGCAATACTGATCTCGGCACGTTATGTTCTGTCAGGTTACTTTTGGTTAGGACCTGTTAAGCAAACCTTGGTCAGGATAGCTTTAACTTTTGTGCCGTACCCTGCTATTCGAAGGATTTCTTCGCCCTACTGTGCCCTTGCATGTCCAGCTTGTCTCTGCGGATGGCAACAATAGCGGTCTCGGCAAGTTAGTTAGAGTTAGGCTATGTTTGGTTATGCTCCGTTGGTTTGGGTTAGGCTTGGGTAGCTATGACTTTCCTGATGCACACTGTGATTGCGAGAACTTCTGCGTTCTACGCTCTACTAATGTGTTCTGCCTGGCTCTAGGGAGGCCAGCAATAGTGGGTGCGTCAGGATGCTCCAGAGCACACTAGAGTGCAGAAACGTGCTGAATGGCAGTGTATAGCACAGAAGTCAAAGCTATCCTCCCATAACTTCACCAACCGTAGCATGCCCAAACGTAACCTAACTCAACTTAACGTGCAGCGACCACTATTGCTGACCTCCACAGCGTCGAGCAGAGTGCAGTAGAGTTGAGCAGTGTGCAGAAATCCACCGAATAGCAGTGTGTACCAAGAAAGCAAGAGCGATCCATACCTAATCTGCACAAACATAACATAACCAATCGCAACCGAGCACAACATGTCGTGGCACACTGCCATTACTGGCCTCACCAGAGTCGAGCAGGGGGTACTAGAACACAGTAGAGCGCAGAAGTGCTCCAAATAGCATTTTATAGCACAAAAGTCAAAGCCATCCTAACCAAACGTAGCCAAACCTAACCAAGCCAAGCGTAATCTAGCTAAACAAAACGTGCCACCACCACTATTTTTGGGCTCCCCAGAGGCTAGCAGATGCTAGTACAGCAATGCAGAGCCCCGAAATCATCCGGAAAACAGTGTATAGCACAAAGGTCGAGGCCACGCTAACCAAACTTAACACAACCCAGCCGTACCAAGCGTAACATAATTAAACCTTCCGTGCCGGGACCAGAGTTGCCGGCCTCCCCAGAACTAGGCAGAACGTATTAGAGTACATTAGAGCGCTGAAATCCGGTGCACACCTACGTATAGCACGAAAGTTGAAGCTACTCTATCCCAACAATGCCAGACGTAACATAACCAAAGGCAACATAACTAGGCCAAACGTGGCGAGACCACCATCACCGACAACCCCAGAGTCGAGCAGATTATATTAGGGCAATGTGGATGGCAGAAATGCACAAAATAGGAGTGTATAGCACAAAAGTCAAAGCTATCCTATCCTAACCTAACCATACGTAACACAACCAAACGCAAACTGACTCACGCAAACGTAACCCGACAGCTATTGCTGCCCTCCGCAGAGCCAAGTGGAACATAATAGAGGAGAGTAGTGCGCGGAAATCCGTAGGATCGCAGTGAATAGCGGAAGAGTCGAAGCCATTCGAACCTAGCCAAGGCTAACGTAACCTGACCAAACGTAACATATCAAAAGCTAACGTGAAGAGGCCGCTGTTACTGGCATCCACAGAGCCAAGCAGAACATGCTGGAACACAGTAGAGAGCAGAAGTCCACCGAATTGCAGTGTATAGCACAAAAGTCAAAACTAACCCACCCTAACATAGCCAAAGGTAACATAACCGAACGTGGCCTAACTCAACTTAACGAGCCGAGGCGGCCATTGTTTGCATCCACACAGCCAACTAGAATAAATTAGAGCAACAGCGAGCTCAGTAATCCACCCCATTTTAACGTGTAGCACAAAAGTCTAGGATATACCAACGTAATCTGTCATAAGCGATCCCAACCGAACGTAATCTAACTAAACATAACATGCCGAGGATACTGTTGCTGGCCTCTCCAGAGGAAAGCAGAGCACACTAGACCAACGTAGAGTGCAGAAGTGCACCGAATTGCGGTGTATAGCATAACAGTCAAAGCCATACTGTCCTAACATAACCATGTTTAGTATCACCAAACTTTGTCTACCTCAACGTATCGTGCCGAAGCGACTACTGCTGGTTTGCCCAGAGCCAATCAGATTATACCAGAGCACAGAAGAGCGCTGAAGTCCACCCAAGGGCAGTGTACGGCGCAAGAGCTATAGCTATCATAACCTAACTTAGCCTAAGGCTACCCAACCGAACGTAACGTGACACAACATATTGTGCCGAGACAATTGCTGGCTTTTCCAGGGCCAGGCTAAAAATATTAGTTCACTGTAGGGCGCAGAGATGCACCTAATTGCAGACCATAGCACGAAAATCAAAGGTACACTATCCTAACCTATCCAATCGTAACATAACTCAACCTAACGGGACGCGGCCACTATTGCTGGTCTCCGCAGAGCCAAGCAGAACACACTAGTGAGGAGTAGATCGCAGAAATCCATATAATAAAAGTGTATACCAGAATAGTTAGAGCTACTCAAACCTAACCCATACAAACAGATCATAGCCAAACATAGCAAAGCTCAAGCTAACGTGCAGAGACCGTTATTGCTGCCCCGCAGAGCAAAGCAGGACATGCTAGAGCACAGTAGAGCGCAGAAGTCCACCGAATAGCAGTGCACAGCACAGAGGATATAGCTATCCTGTCGAAACATAGCCTAACCAAACATAACTCGCCTTAACCTGACTCAACGTAACGTGCCGATGCCGTTGTTGCTGGCTTTACCAGAGCCAAGCTGAAAACGTTAGAGCACTGCAGAGCGCACAAGTCCACCTAATAGCAGGCAATGGCACTAATGTTAAAGCTATTCTCTCCTAACCGATCGTAATATAACCATGCGTAACATAACTCACACTAACGTCCCGCGACCACAAATGCTGGCCTCCCCAGAGATAAGCAGGGCGTACCAGAGCACACTCGAGCGTAGAAATGTTCCGAATAGCAGTGTGATGGACAAAATTTATAGCTACCATAACCAAACTTAGCCCTACCCATCATAACCAACTCAACATCGTTAAACATAATGTGCCGCGACCAGTATTACTGGCCTTCCCAGAGCACAGCTGAATATATTGCAGCTCTGTAGGGCGCAGAAATTCACCTAATAGCATAATATATCTCCAAAGTAGAAGCTACACTTTCGTAACCTGACCAATCGTAATATAACAAAACGTAGCCTAGCACAACCTACCGTGCCGCGACTAGTATGGCTGGCCCCTACAGTGCCAAGCAGAAAACGACAGTGGAGGGCAGAACGCAGAAACCCATATTGTCGCAATGCATATGAGGAAAGTCAAAGCAACCCAAACTAAACCCAAACCAACGGAACATAAACAAACATAGCCTAACTCACACTAACGTGCCGAGACCCTTACTGCTGCGCTCCCCAGAGCCAAGCAGGACATACTAGATCACAGTAGAGCGCTGAAGTCCACTGAAAAGCAGTGTACGGCGCAAAAGTTGAAGCTGCCCGATACAAAATTAGCCTAACCCAACCTAACCGAACGTAATCTGACTCAACATAACGTGCCGAGGCTACTATTACTGGCATTCGCAGAGCCAAGCTGAAAATATTTGAGCACTGCAGGACGCAGAAATTCACCTAATGGCTGAATATATCTCTAAAGTCGAAGATATCATCTCCTAACCTAACCAATCGTACCATAACCAAACGTAACCTAATTCATACCAAAGTGCCGCGAGCTCTATTGCAGGCCTCCACAGAGCAAAGCAGAACACATAATTGGATACTAGAGCGGAGAAATCCATAGAAACGCAGTGTATATCAGAAAAGCCAAAGCTACACGAGCCTACCCTAAGGAAACAGAGCATTGCCAAACACAGCCTCATTTAACCTAGTGCGCCGAGACAGATATTGCTGCCATCCACATGGTCAAGCAGGACCTACTAGAG
>NW_016911686.1:4954-15913 GCF_001483705.2 Eufriesea mexicana | reverse complement strand
CAGAACACAATAGTGAAGAGAGGAACACAGAAATCCGTATAATCGCAGTGTATATCAGAAAGGTCATAGCTGCACAAACCTAACCCAAACCAACAGAACACAACCAAACATAGCATAAATCAACCTGACGTGCCGAGGCCGCTATTGCTGCTCACCCCAGAGCGTAGCAGGGCATACTAGAGCGCAGTAGAGCGCATAAATCCACCGAATAGCAGTGTGCGGCACCAGAGTTAAAGCTATCCTTATCAAACTTAGCATAACACAGCCTAGCCGTGTGTAACCTGGCACCTCATGACGTTTGGAGAACATTATTGCTGTCCTTCCCGGAGCCAAGCTGAAATCATTCTAGCGCTGTAGGGCGCAGATATCTACCTAATGACAGACTAAGGCACTAAAGTCAAAGCTATCCTCTCCTATCGTAGCCAACCGTAACATAACCAAACATAGTTTAAGTTAACATAACGCGCCGAAGCAGCTGCTGCTGTGCTCCCCCCCCCCCCCCCCCCCCACACTACCAAAGCATGACATACTACAGCACAGCAGAGGGCAGAAGTCCTCGTTAGAGCAGTGCACAGCACAAAATGTAAAGCTATCCTAACCAAACGTAGCCTAACCCTGCCGAGCAGGACGTAACGTGAGCCTACGTAACATGCCGAAACCACAATTGCTGTCCTCCCCGAGTCGATTAGAGTATAGTAGAGCACAGTAGAGTACAGTAGTGCGCAGAAATCCACCGAATAGAAGAGTGCACCACGAAAGTCAAGGCTATCAAGATCTAACCTAAACAAACATAATCCAACCACACGTAATCTAGTACAACCTAACATGACGCGAGCACTATTGCTGGCCTCCCCAGATCCAAGCAGAACATATTACAGGTGGGTAATGAGCAGAAATCCATAGGATCGGTGTGTACAGCTGGTGAGGCAAAGCTATCCAAACATATCCCAAACAAATATAACCTAACCAAACGAAGCCTGACTCAACATAACTGGCTGCGGCCGCCATTGCTGGCCTCCCCAGAGTCGAGCAGAGTATAGTAGAGCAGAGTAGAGCACAGAAATCCTGCGAATATCTGTCTATGCCAAGAAAGTCAAAGCTATCCATATCTAACTCAAACAGACGTAACCTAACAAAACGTATCAAAACTAAACCTAACGTGCGGAGCCCACTTCTGCTGGCCACGGCTGAGAAAATCAGAGCATATTAGAGCACACCATGGTGCAGGATTAGACCGAATAGCTGTGTATGTCACAGAAGTCAAATATAGTCTCCCCTACGCTAAACTAGCCTAACCAGGCCAAACGTGGCATATCTCAAACGTTCGTGCCACGACCACTATTGCTGGCCTCCACATAGCCGAGCAGGGTGTATTAGAACAATGTAGAGCGCAGAAATCAACCGAATATCAGTGTATAGCACAAAAGTTGGAGGTATGATCTCCTAACTTATCCAAACGTAATATGATCAATCGTACCATAACTTAACCCGAAGTGCCGATACCACTATTGCTGGAACCCTGTGCCAAGAAGAATATACTAGGACACGCTAGAGGGCAGAGAGACACCAAATAGCAGCGTATAGCACAAAAATCGGATATATTTCAACCTAACGCGGCCTAATCTATTCTAACCAAACATGGATTATCTAAGCTTGAGACGTGACCACTATTTTTGGTCTCCCCAATACCAAGGAGAACATATTAGTGCAGACGAGAGTGCAGAAAAGCACCGAGTAGCAGTGTATGGTGCAAAAGTCAAATCTTGCCCCTCCTAACCTATCCAATCCTAACGGAACCGAACGCAGTATACCTCAACCTAACGTGACGCGACCACTATTTCTAGCATCCCCAGGGCCAAGCGAAGCACGTTAGGGGAGAGTAGAGAGCAGAAATACATAGAGTCGGTGTGTAGAGCAGAAAAGTTGAAGCCACGCAAGCCTAACCATAGCTAACATAACCTAGCCAAACATGGCATAACCAACGTAACCTAACTCCACCTAACCTACCTACACCACAATTGATGTCCTCTCCACTGCTAAGCAGTCCGCGGCGTTGAATTGCGAAGCTCAAGTAACAAAGATAATCTAATCTAGCCTAACCTAACCTAAACAAAAGGAACGTAGGATAACTCGGGACAAGGTGCCGAGACCACGACAGACTCTCCCCCAGAGCCAAGGTGAACTTATCAGGCAACGGTGCAGCGTAGAAATCCACCGAATAGCAGCATAAAGCACAAGAGACAAAGCTTCTTTACCAAACCCTACCCAACCTAATCTAACCAAACGTAGTATGACACAACGTAACGTGCCGCGGTCTGAATTGCTGATCTCCACAGAGCAGGCAGAGCATATTAGGGGAGGGTAGATCGCAGAAATACATAGAACCTAAGTGTATAGCAGAAAATACGAAGCAATCCTCTAAATACCTAACAAGTCGTGACATACCCAAACGTGACATAGCACAATTAACGGAGCCGCTACTGCAGCTGCTGGTCTTCCCAGAGTCGAGCAGGGCATAGTAGAGCACAGAAGTCCATCGATTGACAGTGTATACTACGAGAGTCGAAGCTCTCAAATGTCGATCCAAACAACATAACCTAGCCAAACTTTGGGTAACTCAGCCTAACGCGCCGAGACCATTATCTCTGACAACCCCATAGCCGAGCAGAGCGTATCAGAGCTCAGCAGAGCGCAGACATCCACCAAATAGCAGTGTATAGAACAATTGTCACAGATACCCTAGCCTAACCTAACAAAATGTAACAGAGCCAAGAGTAACCCTAAGAGACCTGACGTGCCTACACCACCATTGATGACATCCACAAGGACAGCCAGATCATACTAGATCACAGAAGAGCGCGGAAGTCCGCCGTATTGCAGTGTAAAGCACAAAGCTCAAAGATGTCCTAACCTAACCCAACCCAGCCTAACCCAACCAAACTTAACATAACACAACCTATCGTGCTGCGACTAGTATTGCTTCCCTCGACAGTGTCAAGGAGAGCATATTAGAGGCGAGTGGAGCGCAGAAGTCCATATAATCGCAGTGTATAGAAGAAAAGTCGAAGCTACCCTTTCCAAAACTAACCAATCGTAATCTACACAAGCGTAACCTAACGCAGCCTAAGGAGCTGCGACGGACATTGCTGGCCGCCACAGTGTCGAGCAGAGCATAATAGAGCGCAGAAATCTACCGAATAACAGTGTGAACCACGATAGTCAAGGCTATCAGAAGCTAACCCAAACAAACGTAATCTAACCACACGTAATCTAGCTCATCCGAATGTGACGCGATAACTATTGCTGGCATGCAAATATCCAAACAGAACATATTACAGGAGGGTAGAGAGCATAAACCCATGGAATCGGACGGTACAGCAGGTGAGTCGAAGCTAGCCGAACCTAACCCAAACAAATATAACCTAACCAAACGAAGCCTAACTCAAAATAACTATCCACGACCACTACTGCTGGCTTCCCCAGAGCCAAGCAGTGCATACTAGAGCTCAGTAGAGCGCTGAAATCCGCCGAAAAGCAGAGTAAAGCACAAAAGTCATATCTGTCCTGTTCTAACCTAAACAAACGTAACCAAATAAAACGAAATCTGTCTCCACCTAACGGCCCTACACCACTATTGCTGACCGCCGCTGAGCCAATCAGGATGCTCCAGAGCGCACTAGAGTGCAGAAACCCGCTGAATGGCAGTGTATAGCACAAAAGTCAAAGCTATCCTCCCCTAACTTGACCAATCGTAGCATGCCCAAACGTAACTTAACTCAACTTAACGTGCAGCGACCACTATTGCTGACCTCCACAGCGTCGAGCAGAGTACAGTAGAGTTGAGCAGGGTGCAGAAATCCACCGAATAGCAGTGATTGCCTAGAAAGTAAGAGCGATCCAAACCTAACCGGCACAAACATAACCTAACCAATCGTAACCTAACACAACCTATCGTGGCACGACTACTATTACTGGCCTCACCAGATTCGAGCAGGATGTAGTAGAGCACAGAAGAGCGCAGAAGTGCTCCAAATAGCGTTTTATAGCACAAAAGTCAAAGATATCCCTTCCAAACACAAACATACCTAACGCAACGAAACGTAACCTAACACACACTAATGCTACGCGGCGACTATTTCTCGCATTCCCAGACCAAAGCAGGGAGTATTCAATTGCAGTATTTCACAGAAATTCACCGAATAGCAGTGTAGAGCGCAAAAGTTGAAGCCACCCCGTCCTAACACAACGTAACCTAACGTAATTTAACTGAAACCAACGTGCTGCGGACACCAGTGCTGGCCTCCCGAGAGTCAATGAGAGTAGAGTAGAGCAATGTAAAGCGCAGAAATACACCGAATGGCAGTGAATATCACAATAGTCAAAGCTATCCCATCCTAACCTGGCGAAACGTATCGAAGCCGAACGCAACTTAACTCAGACTAACGCGCCGAGACCATTGTTGCTGGCACCTACATAGCCAAGCAGAACAAACTAGAGCACACCAATGCGCAGAAATCCGCCAAATAGCGGTGTATAGCGCAAAAGTCGAAGCCATCCTAACCAAACATAGCCAAACCTAGCCAAGCCAAGCGTACCCTAGCTAAACCAAACGTGTCACGACCGCTATTTCCGGACTCCCCAGAGTCTGGACTCCTAACCTAACCAATCCTAAAATAACCGAACGTAATCTAACGCGCACCAATGTACCGCGACAACTATTGCTGGCCTCAACAGAGCGAAGCAGAGCACATTAGTGGAGAGTAGAACATAGAAATCCGTAGAATCTCAGTGTATGTCGGAAATGTCAGTGCTACACAAACCCAGCCCAGACAAGCAGAACATAAACAGACATAGCCTAACTCAACCTAACGTACCGAGACCGCTATTGCTGCCAGCCACAGTGCCAAGCAGGACATACCAGAGCGCAGTAGAACGCAGGGATCCACCGACGAGCAATGAACGGCACAAAAGTTAAAGCTATCGTAACCTAAATTAGCCTAACGCTGCCTAAGCGAACGTAACATGCCTCTACATAACGTGCCCAGACCACTATTGCTGGCCTTCCCAGAGCCAAGCTGACAATATTAGAGCAGTGTAGGGCGCAGAAATACACCTAATAGCATAGAATGGCTCCAAGGAGGAAGCAACACTCTCCTAACCGGACCAAGCGTAATATAACCAATCGTAGCCTAAGAAAACCCAACGTACCATGGCTAGAACTGCTGGCCACCACGGAGCCAAGCAGAAACCATTAGTGGAGGGTAGAACGCAGAAATCCATGTAGTCACAGTGTATATGGGGAAAGTCAAAGCTACCCAAACCTAACCCAAACCAGCAGAACATAACCAAGCATAGCCTGATTCAACCTAGGGTGAGGAGGCCACCATTGCTGCCTCCCCCCCACCGAACCAAGGAGGACATGCTAGAGCACAGTAGAGAGCAGAATTCCGCTGAACAGCAGTGCACAGCACAAAAGTTGAATCTATCCTATCCAAACATACCCTAAACCAGCCTTACCCAACATAATAACTGACCAAACGTAATGTGCCGAGACCACCATTGCTGGCCTTCCCAGAGCAAAGCTGAAAATATTAGAGCACTGCAGGACACCGGCATCCACCTACTAGCAGACTATGGCACTAAAGTCAAAGCTATTCTCTCCTAACCAAACCAAACGTAACATAACCAAACGTAACTTAACTCGGCCTATCGTGACGCAACCACTATTACTGGCCTCGCCAGAGCTGAGCAGAACACATTCGTGAAGAGCAGGACGCAGAAATCTGCAGAATCGCAATGTATATCTGAAAAGTCAATGCTGCCCAAACCTAACCCCAACCAACCGGGCATAATCAAACACGGCCTAACTCACCATAAACTACCGAGACCGCAATTGCTGCCCTTCCCAGAGCCAAGCAGGGCATATTAGAGCAATGTACAGCGCAGGAATCCACCGTTCTGCGGTGCATAGTACAAAAGTCAAAGCTATCCCATCCTAATCAGTCCAATCGTGACATAACCTGACGTAGCGTAACAAAACATATCGTGCCATGACCACTGTTGCTGGCCGTCCCAGGGACGAGTAGAGTATTGTAGAACACAGTAGAGCGCAGAAAGCCGCCAAATAGTAATGTATAGCACAAAAGTCAAAGATATCCTAACCTAACCTGGCAAAACGTGAAATAGCCGAGCGAAGCTTAACTCAAAATAACGTGACGAGTGCACTGCTGCTGGCATACCCAGCGCCAAGCAGAGCATATTAGACAACAGTGGAGCGCAGAGATCCATGGAATAGCAATGCGTAGCACAAACGTCGAAGCTATCCAAACCCAACGCAACGCAACCTAGTCCAGCCGAACGTAATGTAACGCATCCTAACGTGCCGCGGCCACTACTGCTGGGCTCCCCAGAGACAAGCGGGCGCTAGGGGAGTAACGCATTGCACTGGTATCGCCCGGACAGCGGTGTATAGCACAAAATTCACAGCTGTACTAACCAAGCTTATACGAACCTATCGAAGCCATGTGTAACCTGATCCAACCTTGCGTGGCAAAACCACCATAGCTGGCCTCCCCAGGGTAAAGCAGAACATACTGGAGCACAGGAGAGATTAGGAGTCCACCGGAAAGCAGGGAAAACCAAGAAAGTCAAATCTATCCAAACCTAACCCAAACAATCGTAACGTAACCAATCTCAATCCAACACAACGTAACGGACCGGGACAACTATTACTGGCTTCCCAGAGTCGAGCAGAGTATAGTGGAACAGCGCAGAGTGTAGAATTCCGCCGAATAGCAGTGTATAGCACAAAAGTCAAATCTGCCGTAACATAACCTAGCCAAACATGGCATAACCGACGTAACTTAACTCCATCTAAACTACCTATACCACAATTCCTCTCCTCTCCAGAGCTAAGCAGAATATACTAGAGCACAGCGCATCACAGAAGTCCGCGGCGATGAATTTCAAAGCCCAAATGGCAAAGATAACCTAACCCAGCCTAACCTTACCTAACCTAAAGGAACGTAGCCTAACTCTGTATAAGGTGCCGGGACCACTATTGCTTCTCTCCCAGAGCCAAACTGAACTTATCAGACAACAGTGGAGCATAGAAATCCACGGAAAAGCAGAGTATAGCACAAAAGTCTATGCTATCCTCTCCTAACCTAACCAATCTTACCACAAAAACACCTAACCTAACTCAACCTAACGTGCAGCGACTACTATTGCTGCCCCCACCCAAAGTCGTGCAGAGTATTGTAGAGCGCAGTAGCTCGCAGAAATCCACCTTATAACAGTACATGCCAAGAAAGTCAAAGATATCCGAACCAAAGCATACTAACATAACTTAACCAAACGTAACCTAACTCAACCGAACGTGCAGAGACCACTGTTGCTGGCCTCCTCAGCGCCAGGCAGAGGATTCTAGAGCACATTATAGCGCAGAAGTCCACCTAATAGCAGCATATAGCGCAAAAGTCAATGCTACCCTCTCGTACACTGACAAAACGTAATACAACAAAAGGTAGTATAAAAAAATTAACGTGACGGGACCACCAATAATGGCATTCCTAGAGACGAGCAGAGCATCGTGGAGCAATGTATAGAGTAGAAAACTGCAGAATAGCAGTGCGTAGAACAGAAATCCAGGCTTCCCTCTCTTAACCCATCCAATCGTAATACAACCTATCGTAACCCAAATGAAACCAACGTAACGAGACCATTAATGCTGGCCTCCCCAGTGCCAAGCAGAACACATTAGTGTAGAGTAGAATGCAGGAATCCATAGAATCGCAGTTACATCATAAATGTCAAGGCTACCCAAACCATACCCAGACCAAACCAACGTAACCAAGCATAGCCCAACTAAGCCTACCATGTCTAGAACTCTATTGCTGCACTTCCCAGAGACAAGCAGGACATACTAGAACACGGTAGAGCACAGAAATCCACCGAATAGCAGTGTGCAGCTCATGAGTAAGAGCTACCATGTCCAAGCTTCGCCCGACCCAACCGAAGAGAACGTAACCTGAATCAACGTAACGTGCTGAGTCCACTATTGCTGGCATTCCCAGGGTCAAGCCGAAAACATTAGAGCACTGTAGAGCGTAGAAATCCACCTAATAGCAGACAATAGCGCTAAAGTAATAGCTAGCGTCTCGTAACGTAACCAAACTTAACATTACCAAGCGCAACTTAACTGAACGCAACGTGCCGCGACAGCAACTGCTGACCTCCCCATAGTCAAGCAGAACTCGATAGTGAACAGTAGAACGCAAAAATCCATAGAATCGCAGTGTAAATCAGAAAAGTGAAGGCTATCCAAACCTAACACAAAAAAATGGAACGTACCCAAACGTAGCATAAACCAAAAAAACTTGCCTAGACCGCTATTGCTGCCCTCTACCTATCCAAGCAGGATATACCAGAGCACAGTGGAGCGCCGAAGTCCACCAAACGTAATTTTACAGTACGAAGCCTATTGCTACCCTAACAAAACATTGTCTAACACAACCTAACCGATCGTAACCTGTTTCAACGTAACGTACCGAGAGCACTATTTCTAGCCTTCCCAGAGCCAACCTGAAAGAAATAGTGCGCGGTGGGGAGCATAAATCTACCTCATAGCAGGCAATTAAAATAAAGTCAAAGCTATCCTCTCCTAACGTAACCAACCGTAACATAACAAAACGTAATATAATTAAACCTAACGTGCCGCGGCCACTACTGCTGGCCTCCCCAGAGGCAGGCCGAACACACTAGTGCAGGGTAGAACGCAGAAATCCATAGATTCGCAGTGTATATCAAAAAAGTCAAAGCCACCCGAACCTAACTTACCCTAACCCAAATTAACTGAAAGTAACGTGACCAAACGTAACGTGCCTAGAGCAGTATTACTGGCCTTACCAGATCCTAACTGACCACGTTAGAGCACTGTAGGGCTCAGAAACCCACCTAATAGCAGACTATAGCTCAAAAGCCAAAGCTACCTTCTCCTAACCTAACCAACCGTAACATAACCAAACGTAATCTATCTGAAGCTCTTGTGCAGCGTCCGCTATTGCTGGTCTCTCTGAGGCCAAGCAGGACACATTAGCGGAGATTAGGGCGCAGAAATCCATGGAATCGCAGTGTATATCAGAAACGTCAAAGCTACCCAAACCTAACCCAAACCAACACAGCATGTCCAAACATAGCCTAACTAAACCTAACGTGCCGATACGGCTATTGCTGCCCTCCCCATAGCCAAGCTGGACATACTAGAGCACAGTAGAGCGCAGAAAACCGCCGATCGTCAGTGTAAAGTAAAAAATTTAAGTCTATCCTGACAAAGCTTGGCCCGACCCAACCAGACCGGACGTAACCTGACTAAACATGGCGTGCCGAGGGCGCTACTGCTGTCCTGCCCTTAGACGAGCAGAATATACTAGAGCACAGTAGAGCGTAGACATCCGAGGAATGGCATTGCATAGTAAAAATGTCAAAGCCACCCTGGCCAAACTTCACCTACCCCAACAATTCCGAACGCAACATAACAAAAAAGAAGGATCCACGCCCACTGTTGCTGGCCTCCCCACAGACAAGCAGAGGGTAGTAGACCAACGCGGAGCGGAGATATGGGCCGAAATGCAGTGCATAACACAAAAGTCGAATCTATTCGAACCGAAACCAACCTAGCCTAGCCAAGCCAAACCCAAGCTGACTCAACGTATGGCGCCGAGGCCGCCATTGCTGGACTCCCCAGGGCCAAGCAGAACATGTTAGAGCACAGTAGAGCATCGAAACCAGCCGTACAGCAGTGTACAGCACAAAAATCAAAACTACCCTCTCCTGAGTTGACCAAACTTAAAGTAACCAATCGTAGCGTAACTTATCTTAACGTGCCGAAACCAGCAGTGCTGCCCTCCACGGAGACAAGAAGGGCATATTAGAGGAGAGTAGAACAAAGAAATCCGCCGTTAACCAGTGTATAGCGAAAAAGTCGAAGCGATCCTGAATTATCCAAACCTACCGCAACGTAGCGAAACGTATCCTGACAGAACCTAACGTGCCGCGACGACAAGTGCTGGCCTCCCCAGAGCCAAGCCCTTCATAATAGATGAGAGAGGAGCGTAGATATCCATAGAATAGCAGTGTATAACAGAAAAGTCAAAGCTACACTTCCCTAACCAAAACTACCCTCTACCTTTCGAACGTAACATAACTCAACATATAGTGCTGGGACAACTATTTCTGGCGTCCACAGAGACATGCAGAACATGCTAGAGGAGAGTAGAGCACAGAAATCCATAGATTAGCAGTGCACAGCTGAATATTCAAAGCTATCATAACCCAACCCAAACTAACCTAACGTAGCCAAGCGTAGCCGTGCTCAAGTTAACGAGCCGCGACCACTATTACTGACCTCCCAATATCCCAGCAGAACATATTAGAGAGGAGCGGCGCTCAGAATCCCATAGACTAGCAGAGTATAGCGGAAATGCCGAAGCTCTCCACGCACACCCAATCTAACCAAACCTAACCGAACGCAAGCCAACTTAACATGACGCGCCGAAACCACTGTTGCTGCGCTTCCCGGGAAGAAGCAGAATATTAGATCACGGTAGAGCGCAGAAAGCCTTCAAACAGCACTGTGTATCACAAGAGGCAAATATATCCAAACCTAACCTGACTTACCCTATACGAACGGAACACAAAATTATTGGATCTAACGGGCCGAGTCCCCTGCTGCTGGCCTCTCCATCGCCAAGCAGAACGTATTAGAGGAGCGTAGAGGGCAGAAGCCCACAGCGCGGCAATCTACGTCAGAAAAGTCAAAGATATACTGTCATAACCAAACCAAACGTAACATATCCACACGTGGTATAACACAACATAACGTGCCGGAACTACCATTGCTAGCATCTCCGGTGCGAAGCAGGGAACACTAGAGCAATGTAGAGCGCAGAAATGCACCGA
>NW_016911686.1:0-3840 GCF_001483705.2 Eufriesea mexicana | reverse complement strand
GCAGGACGCAAAAATCCATGGAGACGAAGTGCATAGCAGAAGAGTCAAAGCTATCGAAAAATAGCCCATACTAACGGAACCTAAGCAAACGTAGCAAAACAAAGCGTAATGTGCCGATTCCACCGATTCTGGCCTCGCCAGAGCCAAGACGACCCTACTATAGTACAGTAGAGTGCAGGAATGCAACGAATGCTGCGAGTAGCAAAAAAGTCAATGCTATCCAGGCCGAACCCATCCTAACGTAACCTAAACAATCGTAGCCTAAATAAACATAAAGTGCCGCAACCACTATTGCTGGGATCCCGGTAGACGGACAGAACGTAGTAGAGGAGGGTAGGGCTCAGGAATCCATAGAATCGCAGCGTATAACAGAGAAGTCGAAGATATCCAAACCTGACCCAAACAAACATAACTTAACCAAACGTAGCATAACTCGGCCTAACGTGCAGGGACCACTATTGCTGGCCTCCCATGGCAAAGCAGAATATAGTACAGCACGGTGGAGCGCAGAAATACGCCGAATAACTGTGTCCAGCGGGAAAGTCAATGCTATCTTAGACGAACGTAACACAACATAACCAAACCAAACGTAACCGCACTCTACCTAGCGTACCGAGACCACCATTGCTGGCATCGCGAGATAAAAGCAGAAAATATTAGACACAGTTGAGCGCAGGAATCCACCGCATTGCAGCGTATAGCACAAAAGTCGAAGATAACCAAACATAAACCGACCTAACTCATCCTAACCTAACGTAGCCTATCTCATCATAAGGTGCCGAGACAACAACTGCTGGCTTCCACAAATACAGGCAGAACACCCTAGCGCACAGTAGATCGCAACAATGACCCTAACAGAAGTGCGTGTCAAAGAAGTCAAAGGTTTCCTATCCTAACATAGGATAGGGAGGCCAACAGTAGTGGCCGCGGCACGATAGGCTTAGTTAGGTTACGTTTGGCTGTGCTACGATAGATTAGGTTTGTGTAGAATAGCTTTGACTTTTGCGATATGCACCACTGTATGGCGGACTACTGCGCGCTGCTCTGCTCTAATGCATTCTGCTTGGCTCCTCGCATTGCAGCAATAGTGGTCTCAGCAAGTTAGGATGGCTTAAGTCGCGTTTGGTTACGCTACCTAAGTTACGCTTAGGACGGGATAGCACTCGCTCTTGTGCTGTACACTGATTTTCGGTGTGCTTCCGTGATCTACTACGCTCTGATACGCTCTGCTTTGCTCTGCGGATGCCAGAAACGGTGGCCGAGGCACGTTGGTTTGAGTTTGGTTACGTTCGGTTAGGTTACGCTCATTTGGGTTAGATTTGGATGGCTTTGACTTTTCTGCGATTCACTGAGATTTCATGGACTTCTACGCTCTACTCTCCTATAGTATGTTCTGCGTGGCTATGTTGAGGCCAGCAAAAATGTTCTCGGCGCGTTAGGTTTCGTAAGGTTACTTACGGTTATGTTATGTTTGGCTATGATAAGACAGGGTGGCAATGACCTTTGTGCTATACACTGCCATTCCGTGGATTTCTGCGCACTACCGTGCCCTAACATGTTCTGCTTGGCTCTGTGGATGCCATCAATGGTGGTCTCGGCACGTTACGTTGAGGTAAGCTACGTTTGATTACGTTAAGTTTGGCAATGTTAGGAGAGGATAGCCTTGACTTTCGCGTTATACACTGCTATTCGGTTGATTTCTGCGTCCAGCTGTGCTCTAGCATACACCGCTTGGCCTTGGGGATGCCAGAAATGGTGGTCTGGTCAAGTCAAATTGATTTATGTTACGCTTGCTTATGTTACGTTTGGTCAAATAAGGTTAGGTCAGCCATGACTTTCGTGCTATACGCTGTTATTTGGTGGATACCTGCTCCCCACTGTGCTCTAATATATTCTGCTTGACCCTGTCCAGGCCAACCGTAGTGGTCTCGGCACGTTATGTTGAGCTACGTTACGTTCTGCTATGATACGTTTGGTTACGTTACGCTTGGCTATGTTATGACAGAATAGCTCTGACTTGTGTGCTACACAGTGGTATTCGGCGGTTATCTGCGCCCTACTGTGTTCTATTATGTTCGGCTTTTCTATGGGGATGACAGCAATAACGGTCTGGTCACGTTAGGTCATCTATGTTAGTTTTGGCTATGCTACGTGTGGTTAGATTAGGAACGAAAAGCTCTAACTTTTGTGCTATAAACTGCTGTTCGGTGGATTTCCGCGCTCCACGTTGCTCTACTAAGCACCGCTTGGTTCCTGGGCGGCTAGCAATTGTGGTCGCGGCACGCTTGGTTGTGTTAAGTTACGTTCGGTTAAATCAGGTTAGGCTACGCTTGGCTAGAACAGCTTAGACTTTCGTGCTATACGCTGTTATTCGCTGAAATTTCTGCCCTCTTCATTGCTCTACTATACTCTGCTCGTATCTGGGAAGACCAGCAATAGCGGTCGTGGCACGATAGTTTGAGATATGTTACGTTTGTCTATGTTAATATTTGTTTGGTTAGAGCAGGACTGCTTTAACTTATGTGCTATACGGTGGATTTCTGCGATCTACCCTGCTCTAGTATGTTCTGCTTTGTTCTGGGGAGGCTAGCAATGGTAGCGTAACCACGTTATGTTTAGTTATGCTACGTTTGGTTTGGTCCCGCTGGGTCAGGTTAGGTTTGTCTATCTTTGCCTTTCTTGCTATGCATAGCAGTGGGGCCGATTTCTGCACCCGCCGGTGCTCTAGTATATTCTCCTTGACTTTGAGGAGGTCAGGAATAGTGGTCTCGGTAATTTGGGTTGAGCAAGGTTCTGTTTGGTTTGCTTACGTTAGGATATATTTGGTCAGTGTAGCTCTGACTTTTGTGCAACACACTACTCTTCGGTGGATCTCTGCGCTGTACAATGCTCTACTAGCCTCCTCTCGGCTCTCGGAGGCCAGTAATTGTCGTTGTGACACGTTCGGTTGTGTTAGGTTACGTTTGGCTACGGTAAGTTAGTTTGGTTTACGTTTGGATATGTTTGACTTTTCTGCTATTGACTGCTATTCTTTGGATTGCTGCGATCTTGTTTCCTCTATTATTTACTGTTTGGCCCTTGGGAGGTATACAAGAGTGGCCGGGGTATGGTAGGTTGAGTTACGTTAGGTTCGTCAATGCTTCGATTGGTTAGGTCATGGTAGGATAGCTTTGACTTACGTGCTATACGCTGCTATTCCGCGGCTTTCTGCGCTCTACATTTCTCTACTGTACCGAGCTCGGTCCTGGGTACAACAGCTTATTGCTCGTGGCAAGATACGTATTGATATGTTACGTTTGTTGGGTTAGGTTATGCTATGTTTGGTTGGCACACCTTCGACTTTCGTGTTATACACAGTTAGACGGTGTATATCTGCGCTCTACCATCGGCTAATAAGTTTTGCTTGGATCTTTGGATGCCATCTGCCGTAGTCCAGGCACGTTACATTGAGTTATCTTAAGTTCTGTTAGGTTATGCGTGATTGGGTTAGGTTTGGGCCGCCTTGACTTGTGTGCTACACACTGCCAGTATATGGATTCCTACGCTCTACTGTGCTTTATCTAAACCTGCTTTTCTCTGCGGACGCCAGCAATAGTGGTCGCGGCACCTAAGATTCTTCTATTTTACGTCCGCTTATGTTAGACTAGGACTGGTTAGGTTAGGATATCTTTGTCTTTTCAGCTATACGTTGCTACTTGGTGGCTTTCTGCGCTCCTCTATGCTCTACTACACTCTGCTCGACCCAGGGGAGCCCAGCAGTAGTGGTCGTTGCACGAGAGGCTTTGCTAGGCTGCGTTTGGTAACGCCACGACTGGATAGGCTAGGATAGGGTAGCTGTGA
>NW_016911685.1:0-228 GCF_001483705.2 Eufriesea mexicana | reverse complement strand
TTGGAATTCAATGGCTACAGCACACCAATTGTATCTTTCTTTCTTATTTATTCAGAAAAGCGTGCTCACCGCGATATTATTCGAGATTGTCAATAAAATTGAGCTGTTCTGACAGGTTCTGCTGCAACGCAATGGCTATAGCAAACCAATCGTATCTTTCCTCAAGATTTATGCGGAAAAGTTTACTCACCGCGACGTTAGTCGAAAATGTCAATAGGATTGATCTTT
>NW_016911684.1:0-3863 GCF_001483705.2 Eufriesea mexicana | reverse complement strand
TCCTGGCACGTCAGGCTGTGTTAGGTTACTTTCGGTGTGGCTATGGTAGGTTATCGTTGCTAAAGATACATTCGACTTTCATACCGTGCACTGTTGTCCCGTGGGTTTCTGCGATCTACACAGCTCTACTGTATCCTGCTTGGCTCCGGGGAGGCCAGGAGCAGTTGCCGCGGCACGCCATTTTGGGTTATGCTGTGTCTGGTTAGGTAGGTTTAGGCCAGGTTTGGTTGGGATATCTACGGCTATAGAGCTTTACACTGCTTTTCGCTGGATTTCTGCGCTCTACGTTGCTCTACTTTATTCTGCTTGGCTCTGGGGTGCCAGCAGGAGTCCTCGCGGCTTTATGTTCAGTTATGCTACGTTCGGTTCTCCTTGCTTAGGCCAGGTTATGATAGGTTATCCTCGACTTTTGTAACCTACAATGCAATTCGGTGGCCTTCTGCGCTCTAAATTGCTCCACTATAGACTGCTTGCATCTGGGGACGCAGTCAATAGCGATCGCGGCACGTTAGGTTGGGTTAGTGTAAGTTTGATTATGTTAGGTTAGGTTATGTGTTGTTAGGATAGCTTTGAGTCTCGTGCTGTACAGCCTTACTCGGTGTATTTCTGTCATCTGCTGCGTCCTACTACATTCTGCTTGGCAACGGGGAAGCAATGAGCATTGGCCTCTGCACGTTACGTTGAGCTATGCTACCTTTGGCTAGGTTAGGTTCGGACAGGTTATCTAGCTTATCTACGGCTCATGCGCTGTTCACTGCAGTGCAGTGGATTTCTGCGCTCTACTGTGCTCCAGTACATTCTGCATGTCTCTGTCGAGGTCAACAATAGCGGTCCCGCAATATTACGCTTAGTTAGACTACGTTCGTGTACGTCACGTTTGGCTGGGTTAGAATATGCTGCTTTGTCTTTTGTGCTATACACTCCTTTTCAGCGTATGTTTGTTATCTACTGTGCTCTACTACATTCTGCCTTGCCCTGGGGTGGCCAGGACCAATGGTCGCGGCACGTCATGATGGTTTCCGCTGCGTTTGTTAAGGCTTGATTATGTAAGCATAGGTTAGGATATCTTCGGATTTTGTGCTATTCTCTGCATTGCGGTGGATTTCAGCCGTCTACTGTGATCTAGTACATTGTGCTGGTCTCTGTGGGGGGCGGCAATGGTGGTCTCGTCATGTTAGGTTCAGTTTGGCTGCATTTGCGTATGACAATTTCGGTTATGTTAGGATAGGGTGGCTTAGATTTTTGTGCCATTCACAGTTTTCGGTGGATGTCACGGCTCTACTGAGCTCTGATATGTTTTGCGTGGCTCTCGGGCGGCTAGCAATGGTGGTCTCGGCACGTTAGCTTTAGCAATGCTACGTTTCCTTCGGGCAGGTTTGGAGGGTTTGGTTAGTATTTCTTCGTCTCTTGTGCTGTACACTGCTATTCGGTAGGTTTCTGCGCTCTACGTGGCTCAATCACATTCTGCTTGACTCTGGGGATGCCAGCAGCAGAGGCTGCTGCTGTATGTGCACTTATGCCTGGTTTGGTTGGGCTAGGTTGGGCCAGGTTAGGTTAGGTTGTCCTCGACTTTTGTAGCATACGCTGCTATTCGGTGGATATCTGCGCCATAATTTGCTCTAATATGCACTGCTTGGCTCTGGGTTGGCCAGTGATAGTGGTCTCGGCACATTAGGCTGAGTTAGGTTACGATTGTTTCGATTAGGTTTGGCCACGTTTGGTTAGCGTAGCTTCTACTTTCGTGCCAGAAACTATTACTCGATATATTTCTATGATCTACTGTGCTCTAGAACACATCTGCTTGTCTCTGCGGAGGCCAGCAGAAGCGGTCTCGTCATGTTAAGTGGACCTATGCTAAGTTTGGGTATTTAACGTTTGACTCGGTTAGGACATATTGCCCTGGCTTCCGTGCTGTAAACGCATTTTCGGCGGTTTTATATCTACTGTGCTCCACTACATTCTGCTTTGCTCTGGGGATGCCATGAGCAGTGGTCGCGGCACATCCTTATCAGCAATGCTACGTCTTGGTAGGTCCGGTTAGGTCAGGTTTGGTTAGGATATCCACTACTTCTGAGCTGTTCACAGCAATGTGGTGGACTTCTGCGCACTACCGTGCACTAGTGCATTCTGCTTGTCTCTTTGGAGGCCTGCAGTAGTGGTGTCGTCATGTTAGGTTGATTTAGGATACGTTTGTGTATATTAAGTTTGGCTAGGATAGTAGAGGCAACACTGGCTTTTGTGCTATACACTGCTTTCCCCGATTTCTATCCTCTAATGTGCTCTAATATGTTCTGCGTGGCTCTGGTGTGTCCAGTAATAGTGATCTCGGCACGTTATGTTGAGTTAGGTTACGTTTCGTTAGGCTATGTTGGGAGGGATCGGTTATTATTCCATTGACGTTTGTGCCATACACTGCTGATCGGTGAATTTCTGCGCTCTACATTGCTTTACTATGCTCTGCTCGACAGTGGGGAGGCGAGCAGTAGTGCCCGTGGCACGTTAGGTTGCGTTATGTTACGTTTGGTTAGGTTAGGTTAGGTTACGTTAGGTAAAGTTTGGGTATGGCAGCTCTGACTTTCTAGCTGTACACTGTTTTTCAGTGGATTTCTGTTATCCACTGTGCTCTACTGCATTCTGCTCGGTTCTGTGGAGGCCAGGAGCAGCGGTCGCGGCACGTAATTTTGGGAATTGCTGTGTTCGATCAGGATAGATTATGTCTGGTTAGGTTATGGTATCTACGGCTCCTGTGCCATTCACTGCAATGCGGTGGATTTCTGCGCTATTATCTGCTCTAGTACATTCTGCTTGTCTCTGTCGAGGCCAGCGCGTGTGTTCTCGTAATGTTAGTTCCTGTTAGGCTACGTTTGTGTATGTCACGTTTGGCTAGGTTAGGATAGGCTACTTTGACTTTTGTGCTATACAATGCTATTCCGTGGATTTCTGCACAATAGTGTGCTATAATATGCTCCGCTTGGCTCTCAGGTGGCCAGTAATACTGGTATCGTCACGTTAGTTTGAGACATTTTACGTTGCGTTGGGTTACGTTCGGAAGGTTCGGTTAGGGTTTCTTCTACCTTTGCGCTGAACACTGCTATTTGGTGGGTATCTGCTCTCTAGATTGCTCCTCTATACTCCGCTCGACCATGGGGTGGCGAGCAATAGTGGTCCTGGCACGTCAAGCTGAGTCAGGCTACGTTTAGCTAGGTAACGTTAGGTTAAGTTTGGTAAGGGTACCTCCGACTTTCGAGCTGTATACTGTAATTCCGTGGGTCTCTGTCGTATACAGTGCTTTACTATATTCTGCTTGGCTCAGCGGAAGCCAGCAGCAGCGTTCGCGGCACGCTGGGTTGAGTTACGCTACATTTGGTTTAGTTGCGATTGGTCTGGTTTTGTTTATGTAGATCAGACTTTGGATCTATACACTGTATCTCGGTATATTTCTGTGACCCACACTGCTCTACTAAATTCTGCTTGGCTCTGTGGATGCCTGGAGCAATGGTCGCGGTACGTCATTTTGGGTTCTGCTGCGTCTGGTTAGGTTAGATTAGGTCAGGTTCGGTCAGGATATCTTCGGCTTTTGTGTTATTCATTGCAGTGCGGTGGATTTATGCCATCTACTGTGGTCTAGTACATTCTGCTTGACAAAGGTCAGGCCAGCAATGGTGCCCTCAGCATGTTAGGCATAGCTATGCTACGTTCGGTTTTGTTACGTTTGGGAGTTTAGGATATGAAATATTAGTCTTTGCGCTATGCACACCAATCCTCCTACTTCTGCTCTCAACTGAATTCTAATATTCTCAGCTTGGCTCCGTGGAGGCCGTCAATAGTGGCCGCGGCACGTTACGTTGTGGTATGCTACGTGT
>NW_016911683.1:96898-105076 GCF_001483705.2 Eufriesea mexicana | reverse complement strand
AATTTTTGATAATTTTCTTTAAAAGGTCATCAATAGTACTATGAGGTATATTTCCTATCGTTCGTATTTCAAATACAATAAAAAGTTTGCAACATATCACATATTAATATATATGTCCACTTAAAAATAAAAATATAATGTACATTAATGTATTAATATAGGTATTGAACTATATTTTTTAAGACTTACATCTTTCTCTTGAATCGTACATTCTTTGCAGTAGTAGGCATCAGAGACACCAGGTCCACCACAAATAACACATCGGCCCTGATAAGATCCATAATTGCATTCATCACAAATTCTCACCAAAGTACATGGTCTTACATAAGAATCACAAATCACACATTTACCATCACACTTTTCACATAACCTTCCTATTGCTGAAAATTAAAAATTTCATTTTGCTCCATAAATATAAAAATATATTTTTCTAAATATAAATATATAATCTCATTAGCACAAAAATTATACTGTTTAATAATAACCAATTTATATTTATTTATATATCATGTACAAGGGTATTATAAATTTGTTTCAGATAAATTTATGAATAAATTGATTATAAAATATAACAAAATATAAACTTCACAAACAACAAAATATTGCTTCATTTCTATAACATTTTTGTTAAAATAGAAATTGCGCACATTTGTTTATATATAAGAATTTGGACATATATGAATTAAGATATTTTATTACTCATTTTTTTCATAGATAACAACAAAGGAAAAAATGATAGATGTAATTATTTATTAAGGAGATTTACTATTTGTTTATGTTTTAAGATCATTATACACACCATTAATAACAATGCTTTGATTAAATATAAAATTCATAATTATTAAATATCTATAAAAATAAACAATGGATACATAATTCTTTCTTTCACTAAACAATTTCACAAAGGAAACAGTTTTCTTTTAACTATTAATAAATTAAAAATAACGCATAATATATAATTCTAACCTAAAATTTAAAACTGCAATCTAACCTAATATAAATATTAATCTTACCAACTCCCGGTTGTTTCCTACAAAAAATTAAATCTGGATGATGTTTGGCCATATTACAAAATAAATAAAATACTTCAAATTGTATGAAATACAAATTATTGTATAAATTTTTACGTTATACACATTACAATACAACACATTTGAAAAGCTTCAAGTTTGTTTACGTTTCATGGTTCCTTTTAAATCAATGATAGTTTAGTTAATTGATTATATATACGAATAACTTTTCTTGAATGATATTCAGAATATATAGAGTTTAAATAAAAAAACATATTTTTTGTTCTATATTCTTACTTTATTTAGTTATACTTAATTTGATACTTTATTATATTAGAACTATATAATTTTAATAGCTAGAATGATAAAGACAAATTTCTCATGTCCATTTCATAATTTGCTAATATTTATTCAAAAACTATTTGAAATTTAAATTAAGTAATGTATAAAATTTCATATAATATTAGAAAAATAATTTTGTGCCATAAATATTCTTTTTTTATTTTTAATTTATATTTTTAATTGATTTAACATGTTATTATACACACCATTAATAACAATGCTTTGATTAAATATAAAATTCATAATTATTAAATATCTATAAAAATAAACAATGGATACATAATTCTTTCTTTCACTAAACAATTTCACAAAGGAAACAGTTTTCTTTTAACTATTAATAAATTAAAAATAACGCATAATATATAATTCTAACCTAAAATTTAAAACTGCAATCTAACCTAATATAAATATTAATCTTACCAACTCCCGGTTGTTTCCTACAAAAAATTAAATCTGGATGATGTTTGGCCATATTACAAAATAAATAAAATACTTCAAATTGTATGAAATACAAATTATTGTATAAATTTTTACGTTATACACATTACAATACAACACATTTGAAAAGCTTCAAGTTTGTTTACGTTTCATGGTTCCTTTTAAATCAATGATAGTTTAGTTAATTGATTATATATACGAATAACTTTTCTTGAATGATATTCAGAATATATAGAGTTTAAATAAAAAAACATATTTTTTGTTCTATATTCTTACTTTATTTAGTTATACTTAATTTGATACTTTATTATATTAGAACTATATAATTTTAATAGCTAGAATGATAAAGACAAATTTCTCATGTCCATTTCATAATTTGCTAATATTTATTCAAAAACTATTTGAAATTTAAATTAAGTAATGTATAAAATTTCATATAATATTAGAAAAATAATTTTGTGCCATAAATATTCTTTTTTTATTTTTAATTTATATTTTTAATTGATTTAACATGTGTAAAATTATATAAGTTAATAGATTTTTCTTTAAATTTATCTAGATACTAATTTTTTCTATATATAATATACTATATATACTATATACTATATTAATATACTTACTACTTAATGCATGTAGTAAATAGGATGTATATTACATGACTTTTTAATCGTGAAAATAAACGAATAAGTAAAACTGTAACTAATAAAATTCAATTCTACATTTCACATAAATTTGAAACCATCATATTTATAATTTTACATACATAAAAATAATTTAAAATACTATACATTTCTTATAAATTCTTTAAATATACTATTAACGAAAAAATAACTTATATTCTCAACAGGTTACATATCTTTCTTTGATTTAAATTTTCAAATCTTTGAAAAAATTTATGGCATTCTAGATGTCATTTGCGAATACTTCAACTATTGTAAACATCACGGATTTGCTATAACTAGTAACATATAAGATAATAACAATGTCCGAACAATCAATTTATGATATGGCTTATCGTGGCAAAACCAAAGATATTAAGAATTTACTGAGTGAAAACGATCGATTAAAATTTGCTAAAGATAGTGTAAGCATATAATAATTTATTTCAAATATTTTTTGAGGTTATGTTATATATCAAATTTATTTCTCAGAACCAACGAATGTTAATACATTGGGCAGCACTTGGAGGACACGATGATCTAGTGAGATATTTATTGTCCATCGATGTACCAGTAGATCCTACTGATGATGTAAGTCAGTCATTAATAAACAATGTGACCTATTTTAATTTCATAGTAAATTGTAAAATATGCTTTTTCATTTATAACTTGTATTCAGTCTTACCAACATTTATTTTAACTACTTATTATTTTTAATTAACAAAATTACAAAGCGATTTCCTATTAGATTGTTTAGATGATTCAAAAAGTTACTACATGAAAAAATTGTTAAATTATTTAAATCTAATATCATAACAAAGTTTGTACAAATTAAAATATTATTTTGAATATACATTGAATAAATTATTTCGTAATACGTAATTTTTACTTATATAAAGTAAAATCACTATCGTTCTATAAATAATTTTTATTATATATTATATAGAAAGTATTTAAAAATGACCGGAAGAAAAATATTTTTTGATACGAAGAAAAATTTATATAATGTAATCTTTATCTATGCTCTCACATAGAAATTTTAATTTCGTATTTGTAGCTTTTTTCTGTTTTTTAAGAAGGGACTTTACGAAATTAGTTCCAAGCATTGTAATTTGTAATTCATGATACACGTTATTACATATTTTCACTTGTAAAAATAATATTGATATTATCATAATTTTTTCACAGAGAAAATAAATACCTTTTTGGGTTGTTGAATTCATTTATGAAATTCAAAGTTTGTTCATTGTACGTAATCTTTTCTTTTAAATCAGATTTGCTTAGCATGTCATTCATACTGAATAGTATATCATAAAATAAATTATCACATATTAGTAGTAAATAATTTTTTTATATTATTTTTTCTACAATTATTGTGAAGAAAAAAGTTTTATATATGATTTGGATTTAGATTGCTTTTACTTCAACTAATTATAGAAACATAACATTTCAACGAATTATTAAATACATTTTTAATAATTAATCATTACATTTTTGCAAATAAATTATTTATGGAAATCGTTCAGACAGTAAAGCCTGGTCATTAATAGCAAGCTTAACAAAAACTTATTTATAACATTTTAGGTAGAGTAAAAATGTTGTTTACAAAACAATGTAATTTATTCAAAATGTATATTACATTTTTAAAAAAACAATTTTAAAAAATATATCGCATCATGTTCGAAGTTACATGCGATTATTTAATGTAGAAACTAAAGTAATATTTCATAAAATATTTTAAAAAATCTAATCAAATTCATGTTGTTTGTGATAAATTTTTTATTTGAAACCTGTTATAACTTTGTAAGTTATATGTGAATATATTAAATAGCATAACATTACTATTGTAATATACTATTGTATGTGTTTCTTCATATTTTTTATATTAATATTAACATTATCTCGAATTATATGATGTATTCTTAAATTAATGAAATATTTTAATTTTGTTATTTAGATGAATATGACACCTTTAATTTTAGCAGCATCAGCTGGTCGTGAAAAAGTAATTAATACTTTACTAGCTGAAGGTGCAGATGTTAATGCCAAAACACAAACGGGTCATTCATCATTACAATATGCGGCATCAAAGAATTGGAGAACTATTTGTGTTGCATTACTAGCAAAAGGTGCTAATGTTAATGCGACAGACAATCGTGGTGCTACACCACTACATAGAGCCACATCGAAAGGCAATATTGCTATTGTAAAACTTCTCATAGAATTTTACGGACAATATTTAGATATTGGTAAATATTTTATTAATCTTAATTCTTTATTTAGTCAAAAAATATGCCGTTATTTTTTAACAACGTTGAGAAATATTGTTTTGTTTTCGTGTAAATAATAATTTAAATGTAATATTTTAAACTGTTCTAATTTTTAACTAAATTGAATTGAATTTGTTTCTCAAATCATAGAATAAGAATTTACATTAATTATGAACATCAATTTCATAATAGATACTGTATATAAAAACTTTAATTAAATTACTTTCAGACAAAAAAGATGCTGACGGTAATAGTGCGTTACATTTGGCATGCGAGGAAAACCGTGTTGATGAAGCTAAATTATTAGTACAAAATGGTGCTAGAGTAACACTGATGAATAAAGAAAAGAAAACTCCTTTGGATCTAGCTAACCCAGGTCTGGCACTGCAACTGAAAAAAATACATGAAAATTGATCATAAACAGTAAAATAAAACATTGATGTCATTGGCTCAGTGGTGTTCAATCTTTATTTTTTTAACATTAATATAAATTTAATTTTTGGTAACAAAAAATGTTTTACTGTTAATTTATTAAATTCATACATATCATTTTTTATTTTATCAATAATTGTATTCTATTAAAGATAAATGTTTGAAATATATAGGATGTCTCAGCATCAGTGATACAGCCGAGGGAGGGATGATTTTATATGAAAATACAAATCGAAAATAAAGAATAAAATTTTTTCATTCCCAGCTTTGTAGTCGAGAAAATCAATTTTGAATATTCACCGAATGCGCTAATATACTGATGGACCATCCATCTAAGCCTTAGTTAAGTGCACAGATTTTCTCGACAACAAAGCTTCAAATAAAAATTTTTTTTTTTTTTTTTTTTTTTTTTTTTTTTTTTTTTTTTTTCCATGTAGAATCACCCCCTCTTCGGTTCTATCATAGATGCTGATGTACTGATAATTTATCCATTTAAGTTGTAGTTAAGAGCACGCGTACTCGGTGAATATTCAAAATCGATTTTCTCAACTATTAAATTTCAAATAAAAAAATTTTATTCTTTATTTTTTTCATGTAGAATCACCCCTTCCTCGGTTGTACCATCAATGCGGGGATACCCTGGGGCATCCTATGTATATATATATGTATATATAGGGTGTATGTGAATAACCCTTTACATTTCTCTTCTTTTAAACAGCAGGTACATGAAAAAATAGAAAAGCAGAAACATTTTATACTCTTTATAGACAATATTTTATACTTTATAGATGGATATTTTATACATTAATTTTCTATATTTGGTATATATATATAAAACAAATGAAGACACCATGAACTTTTTTTAAATTAAGAGATACAGCATTCTCTATACTACATAACATTAACTGTTAAAACAAATTGAACAATATATGGGACAATGGAAAAATATTCAAAGTATAACATATAGGTAGAAACATAAATTATTTTAAAGATTACACAATATTATATTAATTAGATTTCATATTAAGTAAAAATTGAATATAACATAGTTTAATTTAAAATATCTGAATCATTTATATTATTTAACCAGCGTGAATAAAAGAAAATTTAAAAACTGAGAGTTAATTTTAGGGCCATGGTAGATATTTTGTAAATTAATATGTTTTAACTCATTTATATCCAAATATATTATTTGAAAATCTTTTCACTTGATTACATGGAAGTTTTCATCTTATTAAAAATACAGATACTAAACAAGAACATTTCATAATAGTACTGATATTAAGTAATACATTAATTTCTTATGGTTCTTGTATTGCACAGAATCAAAACCTATATAATAAAAATGTTATCATAATTATGCAAAAAGCTCCAGGAACAAAAATTTATTGTTCATAAAAAAAAACTGTGAAACTTTCTTCTTCCATTTTTTCACATATCTGTTATTCGAAAAGAAAATATTGAACATAAATATGAATATCCTATATAGTTAAATACTCAATAATATATTGAGTTCCACATTGTCAATCAATTTTTTAAAAATTTTATTCAATTATTTTAAATACTGAAAAGTATTAGTAAAAATTAAAAAGATAAAAGAATTATATAACAATCACTAATTAAACAATTGATTGAAAATCACTGACCATAACAATTTTCTTTTTAGTTTCAGTTTTTAGCATTTATTATGCTTTCTTTTTAACATACTTAAGTGTCGTTAATATTTGATTTATATCTATGTAAAATGTATCAAAAAGGTTTATATTTTACTGGTCAAATCCTATTCACTTATCGCTCTTTCTATTATTTACCCGTTCAGTTGATTTATATTTTTCATACTTATCTGTTCCAATCCCATTGTAATTCATACTCTTAAATAGAGATGAGACTTCAAATTCCAAAGTAATTGCTTAGATAAAACGCACCACAGTTGAGAGTTAATAGTTTTTGCGCTTATTTACACAAATTCACAGCGATTCGCAGATAACATTAGATGGTATAGATTTTTTCCTCCTTCAGAGAAATTTTGGATGATTTATAAAAAATATATTATTAAATCTTTAACTTTTAATTCGCGTTTACAAATATTTCTGTTATTTATCTTCCAAAAACAATTTGTTACAAACAAAATTTCAATTTAGAAAATACATAGATGTTATAACTTCTCTTTATTATCTTTATACTAAATTTATATTCAAATTAAAAATAAATACTAAATTTTTAAAGTTTTAAACATTTTGCTCAAATTTCTTTAAGAACAAAGTATGGAAAAATCAGAATGTTTTCAACATATATAATTAGATTAAAATTAAAAAATTTTGCTCTTATTAAATATCATAAATTGATTTAAACAATGGAAAAGAGAAATGAAGGAAAAGTTGAGAATTTTTCATTATGACTGTATTGAAGATATTTTTATATAATAGTTATAAAAAGTGTAAAAGAAATTTAAATGATATTTCTTATTATTCATTTATTATTTATAATAAAAATAATAATTATTATTAGTATGGTATGATTCTGCAAAGTTAAAGAAGTATATTTTTTACAATCATCCAAATTTTCATCAAAAAGAAATATGTTTGATGAAAAGGTTGTCGACATTTCAGCATTTGATGTTGAAGCTTCATATATCTCATATAAAATCTTAAGGCTTAGAGCTTTCACCTATGTTTTTAAACCCAAAAGGGGTACAAATACATGTATTCTCTTATGTTTCACTTAAATTTCAGTTTTCTAACGCATCGCTGACATTTATATTTTTTATTCAATAGACATAATTCATCATAATCTCTTTTTATGTATGAAATTATAATTTATTTCTTACTAAGTAAATCCGTCGAAAATGTATATAAAGTTTATTAAATTTATTCAAAAGATTTTTAAATTTAATTATAATTGTTACGTGGAGACAATAATGGTCCACGATGATGTGATGTGGCAGTTCAATTGTGAATTTGAATAGCCCGCATAAAAAGTTACTAGAAAGCTGTTTAATCTATTTAAAAAAAAAAAAAAAAAAAAAAA
>NW_016911683.1:46883-96690 GCF_001483705.2 Eufriesea mexicana | reverse complement strand
GTGTGTGCATATGTGTGTGGGTGTGTGTGCATATGTGTGTGGGTGTGTGTGCATATGTGTGTGGGTGTGTGTGCATATGTGTGTGGGTGTGTGTGTATATGTATAAATATAAAGAGTGTACAATAAAGCATGTTACACCCAGGAAACAATATTTTTTGTACCAAAAAATGTATAAAAAGTTCTTTTATTCCTACAAATTCAATAGTTATAAAGTTACTTAGTTTCTTCTAATCTTCTAATATTGGTAGTACATGTTTCACATTAGGTATCTTTATCATAAAAAAAAGTACATACCTTTGATGTGTATGTACGTGAAAATTTTTAATCCATACAATCAATTTTGATTTTTCATGAGAGAATGAAATAATCCTAAATCTTTGAGAAAAATATTTTTGGCACAAAAAATTGTTTGCCAAATGCCCCATACTTTATAAAATACTCTGTATATGTATACATATGTATGAGTAATACATATGATCGCCCATTAACCTCCTTTTGTCTTTAGTTCGAAGTTGTAAACATCTTTGGGTATACTTACTTGATCAAACAGTGATTAACATTTCAAGGTAATAAGCACAAAAATGGATTTTACCATTTACCCTGTGCAATTTGATTTGATTTAAATAATGATTAATGAATGATGCTTTCTCGAAAACCTCATTTAAGAAATATAACTTTTTCTGTAAACGTTTAAATCTTACTTTAAATTTCACTTTCGTTGCTTAAATCTTAGCAAAAAGAGGTTAAAAATGCGTTTCCTTTTCTAATGCACAAGAAATGCACATGTAAAAAATGCACATACAAAAACATTATTGTTTTCTCTCCTTTTTTTCTTCAATTTTATTTTATGATCTTCGAAAATTCAATTTTGAATACATCAAGAAATTCATTAGAATATTGTTTTTCTACTTAAAAATACAACTAGAGGAATTAAAGTAATTCCTTTGAAAAGTTTAAGAATTTTAATATATATATATATATATATAGTTCTAAAAAACATTTGACTCATTACGATTATACTTATAAATTCATGCGTATTGTAAAACGATTTGATTTATGGATTTCTTGATGTACTTAAAAATGAATAATACGAAACGAAAAAGCTCTCGATCTACGATCGGCCCTAAGTACCAATTAATAAATCTCAATCGTCGATTTCTGGTTCGTTCCGACAGGTGAGTTAATGTAATTGAAAATAAAAAATTGACTATACAATGATTATGTGAAAAGAAATCATGAAGAGCAAAATTAGTAAATTTGAACGAAACGTAAAAAGTAAAACTTTTCTTAAAAATAATAATACTTCTTCTTTGTTTTAAAATTTGATATCCAAGTAAGATACCCTTTACCTTTTAAGATAGATATATATGTATATATAAATGCAAATTTGCATATTTCTTAAACGCTTTTGATTATTTTCATTTTCTTTAATCTTTCTCAGAATTGCTCTTAAACTTCTTTGGAATATAAAATCAATTTCCTCAGAAATATTAAATTTACTTTCTATTTGTTTATTTTAATGCTGATAGTATATTTTTAAAAAAATAATTTTTTCAAGTACCTTGATTAACAGAAAGTATGTTTCAGCCTTTCAAAAATTCTAGTTATAATAATTAATAATAATAATAATAATAATAATAATAATAATAATTAATAATAATAATATAACTATAATATAATTATAATAGATATTAATGCTGCCTAAATGCGGTGTTAATTCGTTATCGATTATGCAGCCCCAATAATATATTTCTAGTCTCAATCTTACCCGACAAAATGGTAGCATTTTCCACACAAAATAACGAAAATGTTCAAGGGGTAAGGTATAATTCAAAGAATTTCTAATATAAAGCTTGTACAATGTATGGCATTCAAGCACTGTTAATGCATTATAGCATCAACATACGTATTTTGTAAGCGTATACCCTAGGCGTTGAACATATTGAAAAAAATTCAATACAATTTTACTTGTACAACCTTCCTTTGCTATTTGCTTATTAACAATGAAGGATGTCAATAAGCTCGTAAATAAGTAGGAAAGATCAGCTCATTTCAAGTTTTTCAGACAAAATTCGTCATTTTCTGTGGAGTTCTGGAAAAACGGAGATAAAATACTACTTGGTACGGCCCTGTCGGGTTTCTTATGTACAGAAGAAAGCCGCCGCCCTCATCTAATGGCATCGTTGGGTGCATTGGAATCGACTTCTGAACTCATATAAACGAGTTCTCCGATTCGAACTGTATTTTGGTCGAAGCGGATCTTGTGCACACCTCTTGGACCTGGATATTTTTATAGGTTTCCTGCGTTGTGAGGGTTCAATAAATGGTGTGTTTTCTTGTTCAGTTGACAGTTTCCTCACCATCGATGCTTTCATCCTGTGTCGTTGAATCGTCTCCGGATCCACCGGTTTGAACAGAGCCGCGTTTCAAGCGCGTTGAACTAAGGCTTATTGGAGGCCCACCTCGTCTGCAAAAACATTTAAAACAACTTCAATCATGTATCCTTTTATTTAAGATAAGTGATAAAATTTACAACAATAAAAAAAATGATTTTCAAATTTCCAAAATCAAATATTTTTTTAATCTACAGATGCTTGTCGTACCCTGTTCCCAGTCATGTAATTACGAATTATGTACGTGAAATTAAAAAACTAATAAAAAATATAATACAATAAACATTTTAAAATAACTACTTTAAAGCCTCCTGCTATGTTCTAAAATATTTGAAAAGTGTAGAAAGAAAAAAGCGACGAAAAGTAAGTAAAGAAATGTATTGAAAAATTGGTATAAGATTAATGATATCAGCAAGACAGAAAAATAGTTTTTAAAATATAACGTACTTAAGGTATACTTCAAGGTATAAAAATTACCGAATGATTGGTGAATTTAATTAAATAAATAAAAAAATAAATGCTATAAAAAATGTACAATTAAAAAAATAAATAAATGAAAGGTACAAGTACACTTCACAAATATATAGAGTTGAAATTATGAATAATATAAAACAAATAATTTAACAGTACAACCAAAAATAAAAAAAAAGTACACAAAACAACACTAATTAAAAAATCTTCCAGCAAAATAAAAATACAAAGATAATGTAAACAAAAAATGCATAAATGAGTGACAAAAATTATTAATTTTAATTATTTAAGAAAATAAAACAATAAGGAAGAATGGAAATAACGCATCGCAAATATTTGCGAAGAGTATAATAGAGTACTTTGTACTTCAGACATATATCTAAACTATAGATGACATAATTTAGATAATTAAAAATAATTTAATTTATAAACTAACCAAGACTCGAGGAATGCTTGAGACTTGAAGAATTTCCGCTTTTTTCACGTGGGGTATGAACTATTCTTTTTCCCTCGACGCCTAAATATTTTAATATGTATAGTAATTTTTCATTTTCAAACTAATTTCCAATAATGTAAGCAAAAGGCAAAGAATTTTAATCTTTTATTCATAAAATTTAATTTATCTCTCTTAGTATAAATAAAATATACAAGAAAAATTTATAAATTATTATATGTTTATTTTGTGTAAATATTATATGTTTATCTACATATGAATTTACGTTTACATACACAATATACATATAAAAATAAATAAAAAAATTAAAAATGAATAAAATTAAAAAGAAAAGAAAAAAAATGAATTTAACAGCCAAAATATAAAAAGAATGAAACGAAACGAATACACATTGAATGTAAATAAATAATTAAAACTTACCTTAATTTATTTTTAAGATTCGCAACTTCCCTGGTTAATTCTTCTTGAGATTCAAGCATATCATCCATTTCTCTTTGCGCTTTCCTTTTCATTGCTTTATGCCTGCTAATTTCTTCTTCAGCTTCATCCAACTGTCTCTTCAAAGCCTTCATTCTAGCATTTACTTTTTCTGCTTGTTCTTTATATTGGTCTGAATTTCTCCTTTCGTCCTCTAATTGTAAACTCAATTCCTTCAATTTTTTCTCTAATTTTCTATTAATTTTTTGTTGTGCAAATCTTTCTTTTGCTTCAGTTTCTAATTGCTCATCAAGATTATTAATCTTTGACTCTAATTGCTGAATTGTAGCTTTGGTCTTCGCTCTTTGAGCAGTTTCCAATTCTGTAAGTTTTGCTTTTAATTCCTTATTTTGTCTTTCTAGTAACAATTTGTGCGATTCCAATTTCTGTGTAGTCGATCTTTCAGTCGTTAAATCATTCGTTAGTTGTTCGATAGTTATTTGAGCTTTTCTGGCTCTATCCATTAGCAATTCCGCATTTGATTGTTCTTCTTCCAATTCTTCTTCTAATGTTGCTATTCTAGCTTCCAATCTACGTTTTTCATCTAACATCAATGTGCCCTTGTTAGCATTATTATTGAGTTCTTCTTGTAATTCGTCTCTTTCATTTTCAGCAGCTCTTCTAGCTCGTTCACTACTAGCATAATCTTCAGTTAACTGCATTAAGTCTGCTTCTAAGCTCTTCACCTTTCTCTCAGTTTCTTTAGCACTTGCGGCAAGTTCATCTCTAGCAGCTCTAGCTTCCTCGGTTTCTCTGGTGCAATCTTTTATTTGGGCTTGAAGTTTTTTCAACTGTTTCAGTGCATCTTCTTTTACCTTATTGTGCATTTCTAATTGCTGTTCGATATCTTTATAATCTGCTTCCATCTTTTTACGTTGTGCAATGGCGGCAGCCCTTTGTTTTCTTTCATCCTCTAACTCTGCCTCAAGGTCGCGTAACTGCTTCACTAATCCTCTTCGCTTTTCTTCGGCTTGCTCTTCTTTAGCTTGCAAATCTCGTTCAAACTGTGCTCTTAGAGCTTGCATATTTACTTCTAAACGTAATTTTGCATCTTCCGTAAATTGTAATTCATCTTCCAACTCTTCTACTTGTGAACGTTGTTCTGCCAATTGTGATTCGAGCGCACGTTTTGCTTTTTCTAATTCGTGTACATTTTTGTCTGCTGTTCCTTGGTTGTTTACAAGTTCATCGAGTTCTGATTGGAGACCTCGGCGAATTCGTTCGAGTTCTTCAACTTTTTCATTCATTTCGTCAAGTTCACGAGTTAAAGATAAGACACGAGTTTCTTTTTCACGAGCTTCTCGTTCAGCAGCATCACGTTGCTCTGCATATTGTTCAGAAACCGCTTTTTCTTCGGCCAGCACCTTAAAAATAATAATGATATTAAGAAAAAGAGAATTTTTAAAACTGATTATGCTAATTCTACTTTTACTTTAGAATCTTATTAAATTTTTGATATATTTAAATGCAAGATAAAAGTAAATGAAAGTTGTATTACTGATAACACCTTATGGACCATAATTAATCTGTGAGAAGCATGTAAAAAAATATTCTTACAATCATATTATGTACTTTAATATATGTGTTTTCTTTCTTTTTTTTTGTGACAACGATAGTTTCAAAGTGATATAACATTATGATATATTATATAATACAATATTATAGTGTTATAGATGATAAATATTATTCACGTTATAATAAATTACATATATTTGATTTTGTGCACAAGTGATCCATAAGATATTGAATATTGTGTAAAAATAAGAAATAATTTAGTGTAAACAATTTTTATCTAGTTATTGGATACCAAATTATTTACATTAAATATTATGTATCATTAATTAATAATGATAATTATATGAAAAACTCACAGAAAGTTCCTCAAACTATTGTTAATAATTAAAAAGAAGTAACAATTCTATTAATCTTAAATTAATATATAATTAAAAAGTAACAATAATTATTCTATCGAAATAATTAAACGAATACAATTATTAATAAAAATAAATTACTAATATAATAAAGATAATATAAATATTAATAATTTGTTTTTGCAAGTAATTCATCAAAATTAATATAACTGAAATTTAAAATACTAAAAATTTACGTTAATATTAAATTAATATAAATTAAGAAATACTTTAATTTGTAAATCCAATAAATCTAAGAAATCAAATAATCAAAGCTACACAAGCAGTTACCTTGTCGAAATTTTTCTGTTTCTTCTCCAATTCCAGCACCTTTGCTCTTTGCGCTTCAAGCTCAATAATACTATCTTCTAATTCTGCTTGAACTTTTTTCTTTGATTTGTCTAATTTATCATTTGCGGCTTGTAATTCTTCAACTTGTCTTTGAAGTGCTTCAATATCTTTCATACATCTCTTCCTAGCTTCTTCCAATGCTGCAGCAGCTTCAGATTCTTCTTCAGCCTTTTTCTTTGCTTCAGCTAGTTGTAGATTTAAGCCCAAAACCTGTTTTAAATACATAAATCATTTAATGAAAATTTTATTTTTACATTTATTGTTGTTGGTGACATTTTAAACAATCTCAAATTTTTTTAAAAAGATGTACAGATATTGCAAATAAGAAATTTTATTGATATATAAAAAGTAACTAGTAATAAGTCGATTTTATCGTTAAATATAATGCAAATGCAAATAAATTGTATAAGCTAAGCTTTAAATTGTTAATGAATTAAATAATTAAATATTATACCTGTTTGTCTAAGGCTCTTTTTGCTTCTTCTTCCTCTTCTAACTGATCGTGCAGACTTTCCTTTTCACTCTCTAATGCTCTTAATTTCGAACTTAAAGCTAATTTTTGTCTAGTTTCCTCTTCAAGTTGCTGTTGAAGTTCTGTAAATTGTGATTCACAAGTTGCTGAGGTTTTTAAAGCTGCAGAAGCTTTCAACTCTGCTGCTTCTAATTGTTGCATGATACTTTCAGATTCTTGTTGTAATTTTGTTACTCTTTCTACTAATTCTTGCCTGTTTCTTTCTACTTCTGCAAGTTTCGCATTTACTTCGGCAAGTTGTTGTTCAGCTTGTTTTCTTCTCCTATCTGACTCTTGTCTGCTGGCACCAACAGACCGAAGTTCTGTAGCCAAATCCGCATTTTCAGCCTCCAACGTTGCTTTTGCTTTTTCTAGGACAGCTTTAGTCTTTTTCAATGCATCCATTTGTTCGTTCAAAGCAGTTAATTCTTGCGTATGTTTATGACGCATGTCTGCTAATGTTGCTTCGTGTATTGATGTTTCTTCCTCTAAATTCTTTTTTAATGTTGCCAATTCTTGTTCTCGTTTGCTTCTTAATTCTTGTTGCGCAGCGGTTGTATCTAAAGAATCTAATAATTCGTTTTTCAATGCTTCTAATTCCTCATTTAAGTCGCGTTTTAATTTTTCTGCCTTTCCTCTAGCAGCTTTCTCAGCTTCCAAATCTTCCTGAAGTTCAGCTAATTGAGACTCTAATTCACGAAGAGCCTTTTGAGCTTGAGCTTTTGCCGCTCCTTCTTCATCCATTTTTGCCATTACTTGATTTAATTCTTCTTCACGCTTACCGAGTTGCAATTGAAGTTCCTCTACCTGCAAAAATGTATAATTATTATTGTTGTTACACTTACATTATAAATTGTTTAAAAATGTATTTGTTACTTCACAACCTTATTTCAATGTAACAAAATTAAGAAAAAGTAAAAATGAATGATTTAGAAAATAATCATCTTCCTACTGTCGAAGTTTGTTGTATTGCTCTAACATACAAGAAGTAAAAACTTTATTTTTCACAAATTTTAATTATATATCACAATATTTTAGTTTTATCCTTGATAGCTTACTCGTATGTGAAAGTATTAAAATGACTTTCACTTTTTCCGAAAATAGTTTCACTGACAAAAATGTTAAACAGAAGAAATAATATTGTATAAAAATGATCATACTTGTGTTTTTCTTTCTGCAAGTTGTTCCTTTAAATCCGAAACCTCGGTTTCTATTTTCCTCTTTGATCTGTCTACTTCCTGCCTTTGTTGATGATCTTTCAACAATCTTTCCTCGAGATCTGCAATTGTTGCTTCATGTTTTGCTTTTAACTTCGATAAGTGTTTTGCTTTTTCTTCTTCTTCAGCAAGTGTCTGAGACAAGTCATTGGCTCTTTCTTCAAGAATCTTTTTTTCTTTTAGTAACTTTTGATTTGTATCATCGGAAAGTGCAAGATCTTCCTCAAGCTTTTTAATTTTTGCATCACATTGTACTTTTTCTAACTGTAATTTTTGTCTAGCAGCTTCTTCTTCTTCTAATTGCTCTTCAAGATCACTTATATTTAATTGTAATTTCTTTTTTTCTTGAGTCAACAGTGCACTCCTTTCTTCTTCTTCTTCAATTCTTGTTTCCAAATCATGAAGAATTTCTTCCAATTCTTGTTTTCTGGCGGCTAATCTCGCTCGCATTTCTTCTGCTTCTGCACATAATTCAACTTCAGCCTGTAACTGTTCCGCTAACATAGTTTTTTCTTCCATAGCTTGTTGATATTTGCGCTCATATTCTTGCGCAGTATGTAACTGCAATTCTAATTTATCCCGCACTTGTTTCAATTCATCTTCTTTTTGCGTTAATTTTTCTTCTTGTTTCGTTACTTCTAGAAGTGGTTTTACTTTAGTATACAAACGCCACCATTGCCAATTCCGTAGTTTTAAATAAGCTGCACAATTTCTCTGAATGATTCTAATAGCATTTAATTGTTGCAAACGTTTCTGATAATTTCTGCGAGCGAGAAAACCACGACAGAATGCTTGGAAATTTACAATTATATCAGTAATCTTATAATCACGTTCTTCTTCAAGATGTGCCAAAACTCCAGCACGGAAGAAAATTTTTGATTGACCAACGCGATAGAGATTAGGGTCAAGTTCAAGAGCTTGAATCTGAAATACAAATTGTGTAACATTCTTATGTATTTAACTATCATTCTAATATAATAATAATTTTGAAGTTTAATTTCCAATATTAAAAATTTAATATATAAATAAGATTATACTTACCATTTTCTCACAAGCTTTTTTTCCATCCATGAACCCTTTAGGAATAGCATTTGGTGTCAAAAGTTCATATCTCTGTCTAAATTCTTGAAATGGTATTCTATTCGGAAATCCTTGTCGACAAATTCGAATTCCTTCCAAAACTCCATTACATCTCAATTGATCTAATACTAATGGTGCATCGATTTTTCCAGCCTTCTTTTCATGATTCGGTATGATGCATCTTACGAAATTGGGATTAGTATTTCTCAAAGTAGACATTAATTTCACTAATTGTTCCTTGTATAACTGTGAAACTGTTCTAAACATGCCTTTTCTTGTTCTTGCACCAAACTGTGTATCAGTTAATGCTTGTTGAGCCATTCCAACAATTTCTGCATCTTTCCAAATGTGACAAACAAAAGGATCTTGTGAATTTTGCAAAAGGCTAACAACATTTTCATTCAATGGGTCCATATTCTTCATTAGCCATTTTGCAGCTGAATAATCAACTTTTCCAGCATAATGTATGATAGCAAAATCTGCAACACCTCTGAAATCTGTTTTCATAAATTTTGGATGTACACTATGAGCACCTACTAATTTTTCAACAAATGTTTTATCTGTTGCTTTAGGGAACCAACATTCTTCATCTAATAATGCCATGATACCTGTTTCGAAATAAAATTTTTGTAATTATTAAAAAAGATTTTAAACAATATACATCATTTTAAAATAACAATGGCAAAAAAACATTTATTTATTAAAGTTATTATAATATTTTAAAACGTAGGAAAAGAAATATCGAAGATGTTACATCTGAATTGCTTATATTCACACATGCTACAAGTCTAATTCGTTATTTCAATTGGATAACTTTCATAAGGAAATATGAAATATGTATGAAATAAACAGATACAATAAGCTATACTAAAGAATAATAAATTTAAAATATTACACTAAGAAACAGAATAAAATATAAATTAAAAAGTTTACAAAGAAAATATCTGTTTTTGAACATACCCATTGGTTTGTCAATTAAATCAATAGTTGGTTGTAAATCTAATCCAAAGTCGATGAATTTCCATTCAATTCCTTCTCTTTGATACTCTTCTTGCTCCAAAATGAACATGGTATGGTTGAATAATTGTTGCAATTTTTCGTTAGTATAATTAATGCATAATTGCTCAAAACTGTTTAGTTCAAATATTTCAAAACCAGCCATATCTAAAATACCAATAAAACTGGCACCCTGTCTTTTTGTTCGATCCAAAGATCTGTTAATTCTATTCACAAGCCATCTAAACATTCTCTCATAACAAGCTTTTGATATTGCTTCTACTGCAAATTCAACTTGCTCCTTTGTCTGTGCTTTCGTTACAAAATCTCTGCCCACTTTAATTCTCGGTTTTAAAAATGCTTTCGTCATTTCTGTCACACTCAAACCCAACAAATGAGAAATCTTTTGAGCAACAGTATTATCCGGTAACGTGGCTTGATCCGAGTTTCTTTCTTGACGGAATTGCATAGAGCCAAAAAGCATTACCGCAGATACAATACGAAAGATCGAAGAGAAGTCTTCATTTGTCATGCCCATAATATGCATAGATTTTACGGTTGAGAAGAACTCAGCTGAATCGTCCACTCCTGGAATTGGTAATGCGCCATTGGATAGGAATGGATAGTGTTTTGGATTCTCCAAAATAAATTCCTCTGAAATTTAAAAAATACGATAAATTATTTTATTGTTTTCTCTTCCTTTTTAAGAAAATTAAAGAAATAATTAGAAATTATAGAATAAAAAATAATTATTAATTACGACTACTTAAAAATTTTAACAGAATATACAACATGGATAATATGCAGTACTTTTGAAAAATTGTCTATTATTTTAGTTTACTCTTTAACGATTTTAATAACAAATAATGAGAAAAATTTGATCAATAATTTCGGACAACTGAGCAATTAGTTATTTTAATAAGCAATTATTAAAACCTATTGAAAATGAGATATTAAATTAAGTATTAATTGCATTTATTTCAAGGTGAATTTACATAGTGAATCTGTGAACGAATAAAACTTGAAATTTAATAATAAAATCTATACTAAAATGGAAATTTATGGAATTATCTTTTCTTTTTCAACTTCTCCTTTTCTTAGAAAAATTAGATTTTCTTGGGCACAATTTTTATCGATTTTCAAACAGGAAATGAGATAGGGAATAATATACTTTCGAGATTTCACGCAATGCCAAATAGAAATTTCATATACAAAACTGCTAATGCAAATTTGAGGATCGGTGACTAGAAAAACTGAAATATTCAGTATAACAAAACTTTGTTACTAAACGATGTCCGAAATGATTCGTTGCCTAACATTCCACGCATGAATAATTGAACTTCAAGTCAGGTAGCAGAGCTGAGTCATCTATGAAGAAGGTTGTTTTAAATCGTTCGTATCCCGAAAGGATAGGCTTAATCGGAGAATAGTGATTCAAGTATGGATCAAAATATCCCTAACAAGTACAACTCATAATGGGCGGAAACATTCAGTGTCTCGAAGCGGGAATATCGATTCACTTCCCCGTCTCGAATAGTAATAAACATTGCGTCCTATCTGGGCTTGGTCTGAGTCAATAACTTTTTACACAGCGTGAATGTGTAAGCAAATGTGACAAACGATAAACTGATAACACGTATTCTGTACACGCTTTTATCCAACAAGTAATTCCCTTATCTAAGGTCTATTTTAAAGAGATATTTGAAATAATACAATATTTTTATATCATTTTCAATACGTCATTTTCCCTCCACGATTGACATATTAAAATAAGAAGAAAAATAGGAAAAAGAAGAACGTTTTGGTGCCAAAAAGGATGGTCTCCATGGATCGCATGAAAATAAATAATTGGAAAGGATTAGTAAAAAAAGAAAAAAAAGAAAAATAATTTCAATTAAAGATGATGAACATCTACTTACTCTTTTGTTCGGGTGAAGTACCAGCTAGGAGTTGATAAAATATGTGGAAGGTTCTTTCATGTTTCGCTTGCCGAATTGCTCTCGACTTCTCCAAAAGATAAGTTTCTATATTTGCACCGGCAATGTAACCGGAAGCATCGAAGTTTATTCGAATGAATTTACCCTGTTTCATAAAAGTTTGATTATTATAGAGATTATAACTGTCATCCAAGTAAATTCATTTCAACTTTCGATCAAGAATACGTGCCAAATATTTTCTACTTGTACGTTTTCATTTCAAGAAAATGTAAATAAATAAGTGGACGAATGTATATGTACATGAAAGTAGATAAATATGTATACGTAGTTATTTATTTATATTCTATTTTTTAACCATCGATGAAAGTATTAATGTTTAATTGTATCTACTAATAGTAATAACATTCTGATAACGGTGAAAGCATTCACAAATAAACTGGAAATGAAAAATTTAGCTAATAGAGAAGATTCAAACAAATGACATTGTCCTTCTGAAAATATTGTAAAATGGATTTTGTTACACATAATAGCATCTTTTATTACCATCTAATATTATCTTAATACCTAAATACAGTTCTATGATAACGATTGATTAAATATTTTGTCGCAGAATCGGGAAAATTATGTATAAATATATACAACGTATAACAAAAAATGTGAAAGCAACTGATTTAGAAAAAAAAAAAAAATGAATTTTAGAAAGATATAACGTTGAAAGAGAAAAAGATTTTAAAACTTACAAATCGAGATGAGTTGTCATTTTTCACTGTTTTAGCATTTCCAAAAGCTTCTAGAATGGGATTTGCTTGTAAGAGTTGTTGTTCCAATTCACCCTACCATCAAAAATGAATTACATTAATCACAATAAGACATTTCGATTCATTTTACAACATGAAAAATATATTTCTTGAATCTGTTACCAAACATATTTTGGAACAATGTAAAAGTTTGGTAAAATAATTTTAATATAAACGTATTTTATTTATACAGTTACTGTTACTTTAAATAGTAAATAGTAAATGAAGTAAAGACATCGTAAAATATGAATATGCCTTTAAAAAATATAATTATCGTACAAATAATACATTCATAAATTTATTGATTATTCATAGCTTAATACGGACACATATGCAAATAAAATTAATCTTTTATAAAATGACAAGTTTGTTTACTTTTTTAATTAATGTATACATTAATTCACAATAAATAAAAAATAAGCAATGCAATCAAAATTATAATATAAATAGTTGTTCGTTCAGAAAATGATTCTGATATTGTCATCATTTCTTTTACTGCAACTATGTATATTATTAATTGGTACAATTTCTTCATTTAACCAGCAAAGAAACAAAAAGAATTGCAACAATCACTTTGCAAAGTGTAAAAAGCAATTTATTATCTATGTGTAAAAGACAAAACTGATTTTGAATTTTGCAATTTTTGGAATTCGCAAGATTTTCGTTGCCTTAAGATATTTTTGTGTCAATATGTTTTCAGGAAATGAAATTTCTCCCTTTTATTTAATAGCTTACGAATGTAATTGAAACAGTTGTTCTTAAACCAAATAAACTAGCTGTAATCCTTTTCAAATAAACCATCAAAGAGAAAATCAAATATTTATGTTCGACATGTGCCATTTTCGTTATTACAAAGAAAAATTATTATTTTATTTAAAACTTCATACGATTAAGCGCAAAGTAAGATAAATACGTAAGAAGCATACAACACGCACACATACATACACATATAAACACGACACAGAATATATTAATAAATAATTTAATTAGTCGACTCTCACGTTAATTACCGCAAATTTATCCGAAACATTTCCGGAACCCTGAATCCAGTGAGCAGCGTAAAATATGAGGAAAACGTGTTAGAACTTCGGAATATTTTCCTGTTTAATCGACTAGTAAGCTATTGTGTTAAAAATAATATTTTCCAATTAATCCTTAATCAATTCCATTTTATTAGTACGCAAAATAAAATCCGAAAAGAGGAGGGTGGAAGGAAGAGGGGAAGAAATTGACGAAGAAATTGAAGTCAGGTGGGGAAGAGAGAAAGAAGCCAGATTACTTGTCTATTAAGACTGGAGGAATTAAATACGGTTACTTTTAAATATCGTTAAACAGAAATAATTATTAATAATATCCATTAGACGAGACGAAACACAGTAATGTATACTTGGACGTGCATGTATTATACGAGAAAGTTAACGGTTACCGAAACAGAACTTCCAAAACCTGGATACAAATAGTTAGTGAACCAAGCTAGAAAAAATACGACAAAACAAAAAGCAAAAAAAAATAAAAAATAAAAAAAATAAAATAACAAAAAATATAATTAATAGGGGAAAAGAAAAGAGGAACACAAAGAAGGCAGATAATAGCATATATATCGCGTGAGCGGAATGTTGATCATTTTGTTTTTGACTTACTATGATTAATGCCGGACTTGGTGTCTAGGTGTGTTGTAGGCCGCCGAAAGTCAGCACCGGGAATGAAAGAATTTACAAAATTAAATTCACGAGCCTTACTTCACGAGTTTGATTTTCATTCGAATTGTTGAAAACTTCGAACAATTGAAATATCGCAAAATATCCAGAATTGCTCGGAGTGTGTCAATAAAATCTGAATAAAATCCTGAGTGACTAAAAATCCTTTATAAATAAAATTAAGGGGAGAGAAAGAGTCTGTGTAAGATCTTAGGTATCAAAAAATCCCTCGGAAATAAGATTGAAAGAAATATAAAAAAATAAAATAAGAATATTACCAGGGACAATCGCAAGGTAACCTAATCGATCGGTATGGCAGTTTTATTTTCGACACATGCGAGGGAATATTATCGCCGTAAACTAGTTACTTTTAAAGTTACTTGTATTAAATGAGTATGTTTAATTGCTCGATTAAAGATTCTGACACGTCACGGGTTATAAAATCTCTCGCGAATCTTTCTCAATGATTTTGCAGTTTAAACGATTCATGCAGTTGTTAAACTCGAATTATGAAACACGTGAAAAGGGAACGACGGTAATTTTTTCCTATATAAGAACACAAGTTTCGAAGCATACGGTGACTCAGAACAGTCCGACGAGAATGACTCAAAGCCGAGTTAGGTCGATAAGTGGATCGTTTCACTGAAAAAGGAAAGATCCTTCGAGAGCCAGTGATCTACGATGGCCTATCATTATCTATCGCGATCGCAGAACAGTCGTCCAGTATTCGACGATCGACTTCGTAAACGATTCACGCAACTCTTACACAATCATCATTAAATGTACACATTTATTTCTTTGTTCCATTCAATTTTACTTTTCTACTCCTTTTTACAAACAACGTATAACATGGTATTCTCCAAATACCTTGCAAGATTTTAAACGATATAATTTTAATTACAGAAAATATTTTGAATAAGACAGGAATTCTTAAGTAAACATTATAGGAGTAACAATTTATTTGAAAATTATTTGTGCTCATCGAATCCCTCCATACCTTATTTTCTACTGTTCACTTTTTGTTTTGGAGTTACGATTATAGCTGTAGTTATATTTTTAAGTAAAAATAACTCTGAGTTTGGATGAGATTTTATTAAAAATATATCTTTCTAGATACTAAAATATTGCACTGTTCTCCTTGTATTAGGAAGTTCAGTATACTATTTTATCTAACCGCGGAAACTGAGATTGAATTTCCGTCCTCTGTTATCGTTCAGTACACTGATAATAAATTTATATTCGTCGACACAATATTCTAAGATTACTGTGATTACGTTAATACGTCGATAATAGGAAAATTATACGGTATCTGCTTACTATAAATTGAATTTTAAATATTTACTTTTCTTTTATCATTAGAAAAATTCAGTAATTTCTTCTCGTACATAATGTTAAAATAATGATTTTAATGTAAGTGACTGAAATACATAGCAATTTATCGAAACATTGGACATGATTGATTTACTCATAAATATATTAATTAATATGATTTCTGTTTCAGTAACTCAAAGTTTGGTATCGATTTAATAAATTCTAAATTTTTCTTTTCCATTGCATCTTATTCAATGTTTATATTATTTATTTGTCCATAACTCGTAGAAAATTTACGAAGCATCATGCACGGAAAAAGAAAAGGGAGAGTATTTACAGAAATTTTCATGCATCGAATGAAATTTATAAAACTCTTGATTAGCATTTTAATCAATTTCTATTCAATTTGAATTCTTCTGGAAAACATCCACTGCAATATACGATAACCAGCTACTTTCTAGTAAGACCATAATGCAAATAAATGTATAGAAAACTTTTTCTTCATTTCAGAATTAGTCGAGTATATCGGGTGTTCGTGTTATTATAAATCTACACTTTTCCTGCAAAGAGTAAGCGTACGGAAAAGATGAGAAAAGACAATTGTTTTACAGTGACTAACACTACTTTTTTCTTTTTAATGGAATGTCATACATTTCTTAGATGATATACAAGCAAGAGTACAGGGCAATTTAACCATGTGTAACGCTATAGCCTTCAGCCATACAAGGACAAGCAATGAAAGAAATAATTTGAACATTCCGTAATATTGCATTTAATAATATACCTTATTTATTAAGCTCTATTGTATTCAATATGATGTTGCTACATCAAAACTGTCAGTATGTTTATTTACGTTATCTATGATGCGATCTATTCACTATTCTGAATGCATAATTTCAGTATTCTCAGATGATACCGTCACATTAAAAATATCATTACATTTAATATACATAATTCAGAAATGTAAACGATTTGTAAGAGTAGATAATGATACACGTACAGGAATATCTTAGATAACATTAACATAAACTATTAAAAAAGTAATTAGGAAATGAAAAATGCATTCTTGCTAATAGAAACCATATTAAATAAATATACTGACTTATCAATAAAACGTAAAGTAAATACGATATTACAAAATATTAAAAGTATTTTTTTTATTTCTGACCTTGTGCAACAGAAAGGCCATTACATCATATGTGGTTAAATTCGCCTTCATACTTAGACATTTTTAATTTCTTTCAGAAAACATTACAGATATAAGAAATTAATAAAGCGTATAAAATATTTAAACAAATATTAAATAAAACACCGATATTCTCTTCCATTTTTCGCTATGTTACTGTTTATGAGAAGAATATTAGCTAGTAACAGTGCAAACATCCTGCATAAAGTAGGATCATAATACTAGGATACAAAGTGTTCGGGTTAAAAAGAAAACTGCAACAGTAAAATAGATATTAGAATGTTCATAAATAAAAACAAGATAACTCGATTCTTATACATAGGCTAATCGTCAAAATTTTTTAGTTACGAATAGTGAAAGAGATAAACATATACGCAACTACACATTTATCTTTGAAATATTTACTATTACGTTTACTATACAATACATTATTAATAGCACATTTACTATTTATATATTACTTATGAATAATTTTAAAAGTTATTTTAGTTACGAAAGAAAACAATCTGCTAGTGTATTTATACTTCAAATCTTAAACATAAACTGACAGTTAAACTGGCCACAATTGTACGAAATTAAACTAAAAAACTGAATACTTTTTATCATAAAATGACGAACTCTAAAAGAAGATCTGTTGTAAATTCTTACAAGCGTGTAAAACTTTTAAAGACTTTTTTATATTTGATTTGTATAAAGCTAGATATATATACTTATTTATTATCAATGAATAATGAATAACAGTTACAATAGTGTTATAATATTTATAATTCATCAAAGTACTATTAAAAATATTATAATATCTATTATACCATAAAATTATGAAAGGGACATTAAGAAGGAAGGATAAGATCCTATACACGTTGCTGCTTGTATATAATAGCGTTTATCATAATAAGTTTATCAATTTATCGGTTCATAGGCATAGGACTTATTTAGAACATGTATAAATGCCTTTATTCTATTTTCAACTGTAAAAATATTACTGACAAATTTATATGACCTAAAATATTGTAATAGGAGAAACAATCATTTGTGACATCTTTTAAAGTTTCTATAATTACTCAAATTTTTTTAAAGCTCTGACAACTAAAACAAAACAATAATTTTAATAGAAAAACATATCTTATATTTTATAAACATGTCATTAATTCAAGTTGAGTAATACGCCGTATTCATTATTTTAACTATTTTCTATTCTACAATAATGTAAAAAAAAAGAAAAAGAATAATAGACAATCTCATTAAAAAAATATCTAATTTATAAAAGTTGTGTACAAACAGAATGTCCTGAAGGGTTCCATTCTTTGACCAAACACTTTTCTTATTATTCTTAATAAAATATATGTATATTTTACAGAAACAAAAGGTATCTAAATTAAAATGCCTTGCTTTGCAACTGATTCCATTTATTCCATACAAATATAATGACGAGTAAAAAGATGTATACCTTAAATTCTTGTAGAAAATATATACAATTATTTACTTCATCTTGCAAATAATTCTTTATCATCAAAATGTGCTATAAAATTAATGGAATTATTACCAAAAAAAAAAGTAAAAAAATAAAAAAAAGGGAGGAAATGAAATATTTAGTTATTAACTTACCGCATTTGATTTCGGCTTTGAAGCAGCGACATACGCCAAGTATTGAATCACTTTCTTCGTGTTTTCAGTTTTGCCAGCACCAGATTCACCGGTGCATAAAATTGACTGATCTTCACGATCTATAAACAAAGATACGAACAAGAAATTAAATATAAAAGGAAAGAAATATAATACAGACATATATATTCCTATTTTAAAGCCACGTAACAAATCAAAGTAAATTCTATATAGATTATCTTATAAATAAATCTGCAATATCCAAAATATCATAAAGTAATATAAAATTAGAAACTAATTTTCCAATTTTAAAAACAAAAATCGAGGGAAAAGATGAGATACCGAGGAGATAAATATCTCGATGATCCTTAACGACTAAATCAATTAGTAAATGACTGGGCAAATAGAAAAGCAATTACCTTGAAGCATAGAACGATATGCAGTGTCCGTAATGGCAAAAACATGGGGTGGAACTTCGTGTCTCTTAATACCCTTATACCTCTCCATTATCTTTTCCGTGTAAATTGGCAGCCTTTTGTATGGATTTACCACCACGCAGAATAGTCCTGAGTATGTCTGCAATCATACCAACGAACCGATGAATTGTCTGACCGAATCGCAAAAAAAATTTCTCGATTGCGGGGATTTTTCTCGTCGAGTATTCCATCGAAAAATCGCGGCAGAGATCAAACGAAATATTTCAAAGATAAAATCTACGGACAGTGACGACTACAAATATTAACTAGATAACCGAATAGTTTTTTCAATTACGTGGATTTATAAAATTTTAAATACTATATTAAATTTTCTTTTATTGCATCGCATTTTTTATTATGTTTTATTATATTACATTTTGCAAAATTTGAAATACCATTACCAAAATTTTTGCTTTTATTGCATCGCATTTTTTATTATGTTTTATTATATTACATTTTAGTTTCATTGTGTTTTGTTACATTACATTTAAATGTTACAGCACAGCGTTATATTACACGTAAATTTTGTCACAACTTAAGGTTTTCCAAGAAAGATCTTTTTAACAATTAAGTCCAATTTTCCTCATATTATATTGCGTATACACGGTATCCGATTTAAATCGACACAGCAAAAAATCTCATAAATAAGTGATTTAAAAAGACAAGCTGACTTTTAGTATTCTAGTTTATCTTCTGATATTCAACATTTTGGATTTCGTAGCTGAAAATACTAGAAGACACGTGATAGCTTGTTTTCTGTGAATCAGCTGTCTGAGAAATTCTTTGTAGTGTTATCTCAAACGGGACACCCTGTACGTAACTTCTATTAAATGTACATTGATAAAGTTCAACAAAAATGTAATTAATTGAATTAATGAATAAAAAATATCATTAAGTGACATTTTCTTTGTCATTAATAGCTATTGACAGTTATAATATTTAATGTTAAGTTAAGTAAAATAACGGTTAATAATATTTATTAAGATAAGAAGTTTCGTAATAAATTTGGGAATATTATCGAATAAATTTACTGCCCCGCCCCCACCAAACGATATACGTATAACCTCAAACAAGTAACATTTCTGTCACATTTTTCGCAGAACGAGTTCAAGGTTAACAAGATACACATACATAAATTATTATCTAAAGAACATTACAAAACAGAAGTAATATTTTTCCTCTTTCTCTTTTTAATTTTTAACCTGACTTCGAGCGTGCAAGAAAAATCAAGTACTACGGTATTTTTCCACGTGTCGTTCATCGTGAGAATATTCTCTCTGCATGAGAATTTCTCTCACGCTTTTTGAAGAACAGTATACAACCGTTATTGATATAGAAAGTTGGCTGAGCTCCTATCGGTTTTGATTTCCCTGTTTAACGTATTAAACGAAATAAACGATATACGAGTTAAACAAAATAACAATCGAGAGGCCGATGAAACGTATAAATAAAATAGCCTGAGAGGAAGAAACCAGTTGCTACTAGTTCAACGAGAATAGTATCGCGTTAAAGTTTGTTTGGAATTCAATTATCGAAACGATAAATTAACGACGAAATAATATGCGTTAAGTTAGTTACCAGATTTTAATGGCGTCGACAATTAAATCGAAAATGTAATTAAACGATGAAATTATGCTGCATTGTAACATACAGAATCAATTAAAAAATACAGAAATTGATATAATCGAATTATATTAATATTGAAATCTAATTTTGTCGAACGTATCAAAAAGGGAAAAAAAAAGAAATCAAAAAAAGACACTCTTTTGTCTCGAAAATTACTTGGTCGTTCAATTACAATCCGTGTAATTCACGTATAGAGGCACTCACAGAGGTTGCGTGGCATATATACTTGAAGCGATTTGCTACGCACGTGTTGCACTTTAACCATCAATAACCCCATAAATTGATAAACGGCTACAGTATGTAAGAAGATAAACACGAACAACGGGAAGATCGATTTGTTTTTTATTCAAAACTCCCGCCTCGGACGGACTGTACACCGCGAGCTACAGTTTGTGCTCCTTAAGGGATCAAATTATATATCATAGTTTACGGTAAGCTGAGACTTTGTAACAGCTTTCTTTTTCATTTTGATGAATAATTTACGAGTTAAACGGAACGAAAAGCCAAAGGTATGCGTCACCATTCGGGAAAGATGAGCAAGCGGATCGGTTTACACTTTACACAAGTTCATACTGACGTGTCTAACCACGAAAAAATGTCAAGTAGGAAACGATCAAAAAAATGTTCGTAGCTTAAGAGGTTAACTTTCTATATTTCTCTGATTAACCTTTTTATCGTTTTCATTGACAGGAACGAACTGGAAAATAAGAAAGATGCGTTTGGATGAAACACTGTGTGTTAACGAAAATGTAACAATAACTCATTTCTCGATAACAATTGTACCGGTAGTCGTTCGATAAGAGGTTAAATAACTTTGCTCTGTTTCAGTACCGTTGATAAGAGGACAGTGGTAGGTTTGCGGTATATTCGCTGAAATAATGAAACGATGACCTAATAATCGATACAAACAATCTTATTCTTATGCAATAAGTCATATCCACAATCATGTAGCTTATGATATTAATACATCAAAATTATAGGCTTACAGTATTTGTGAAAAAATGACCAAATTAAGTATAACCTAAAAACTAGCATTTTTTCAATAATATCAAAATAATATAAAAGACACGTTAATTTTAGTTCTAAAATTCGCAAATTTTCAATACAAAATTTTTATCAAAAAGGCGTTTATCAGTGTTTTCAATTCGAGAAAAAAAATTCAGTATACTTTCCTTTAATTTATATGTACATTGAAACGTAACGTATCTTGTCTTCCAAGATATTTTTTTTTTATAATACTTTATCAAAAATTAGTTAACGAATAACGATAATAATATGTATTTCGTTATAACATTTATAATTATTGATCTCATCTATCTAGTAAATATATAGCTTTTTACGTGTACATAATTCCTTATAAAATATTCTGTATTAAATTTTGCTAATTTTTAATTAAAAAATATCGTATTTTCTTATGAAAGATATATTATCATAACTTTTATGGTAATATGCTTATAACGAGTAGTCTTTTGGAACCATTTCATGGTTTGCAAATTACATCTTTACATTTATAGTGTTCAATAACTTCAATTGAAGAAAAACATTTACTGTCTCGCTTTTTTTCCTCGCAAAACAGATGAACCTAACCGAGGTCGAACAAAGTCTCAATGCAAAGTAGGGATCCACGGCTATTTTGTTCCCTTTTTTTTTTTTTAAACAGAACTCTCTCCTCGAAGGTCTCCAAAACCGGTCTCTGAGAGTGTCGTGTCGTCGACCTGCCTAACATTCCTGGTTATAGCTCACTAACAACCACCGACTCTAACTCCCTCTAAAGGAAAATTGCATCTCTTTCTTGACTTGGTGATGCATAGACTAATGTCACTTTCAACGTTAATTCATAAAACATTGATCTAAGTAGCGCGAAGTAATCATAGGTTTACCTTGTTTTTATTCCAAAAATATACGTTTCTTTTGTTTCAGATAAAAATGTTCATAATAAGCGGCCTTAGGACATGGAAGCCTTTTAATAACAGACGACATATACGAGTGACAAAGAGAAAACGGTCTTGTATCGTATTTAAGAACGACATTGGTAATATTGGACAAGGTGCAAAAAATTTGTTTTTTAAATTTTATTCAAGCCAACAACGCTACAAAGTATAATAAATACGGATATTAAACGAAATATTCATTTTAAAAAAATTTGTATTTGTTGATATATAGTACACAAAGAATACGATAATTTCATATATTTTTATATAATTAATAGTCAGCGAGTATTCAAGTTATTGACTATTAAAATTGCCTGCGCGTGCAGAAATCTTTAGTAATTGAAGCATATTAAAGTGCGCTGTTTTCTGCACAATTTATCACGGGTTTTAGACACACGCATCACGAGCACGACACGATGCTATTATACGCGTGTACGGAGCGCCACGAGAAAAAGAAAACGTATAATTCCCGTTTTATTATATTTTCATGATTCCGTATCACTTTTACTAACAGAACCATCCACGAAAGCATTATGCACTTTCTATTTCGTAAAACTCGTTGATCCAATAAACAATTAAAATAATCAAACACGATACATTTATACGTGATATCCAAACCTAACCTATATGTACATATATACTTCAGGATATTTTAATTGTACTGCATCAAGATCACAAAACCGAAAAACCGAAGGAAGAACGATATTGTCTACATATGTATATATAAAAACAATATTAAATGGTACAAAAATGAATTTAGTATGATATTATAAAGAACTATAGCGTTTCGAATGACAACAAAACAAATCTCGATTTTCAGTATGCCCCAAATTAGTAGACACGTAAGCATCCTTTTTGGGATGATGTTTTGGCTCATATTCGGACAGAGGGAGAGTAAAAAGGAGAAGGGAAACGAACTGAAATCAAAGGGAGGGGAAGAAAGATATAAAGAAGAGGGGACGCGAAAGAAGGAGAAGGAGAAAGAGAAGGAGGAGAAAGAAAAGAGGAGGACAAGGGTATATGACGAAGCGACGTGTTCAATCTATCCCGGAATCTGTGCAGTTTCATCAGAGTTCGGTTTCTTTCCTAAGAAGACCGAAACTGCGACTTTACTATAAAAGGCACGAAATCTTCAACGAAACTGGCTCTTTCTCTCTTTTCCTCTTCTACTCGTCGCCGGTATATTACATCGGGACGTTTACGGTACCGCGAGGAAGCAGGTTAAGGACATTCGTCCTTATAAGGACTCCTCCCTGATCGTTCTCTTTCTCTTTTCTCCTTTCCTAAATTCGATAGAGACGAAACGCCGATGCTTTTCTCGTAAATCTTTTTTCGTATCGATCCCTTTCTCGTTCGTTCTTATGTTCGTGTTTACTACGTCTCGTTTTATAATTCCGTTACGGAAATTACAAGCGACTATATTAACGTAGGAGTAGTATAACGAGAGTATACACAGCTGGCAGCGTATTTTCGTGCGCATGCTTCTTATCATGGCAGTAAGTATTTGAAAGCTAAAAGAAATTACGATCCAGCTGAATCCGTGAGTTTGTTTGAATTTGTATGACAAAGCAATATCGATATCCGATTATATTCTTCACGGAAGGGAGGAAACTAATCGATGGCTTTTTTAACAGTATCCACTGATCGTAACCGATCGAGAGTCGATTCGGATGATTTTCGGAACGTTACACGGAATGCGATATATCGCGGATTGGAAGAAGAAAAATCAGCACGTACGAGGCACATGCATGACGTCATTCTCTCGTGTCCTAGAATGCTTGCCATACGTAAGCAGATATTTCTATATCGTAAGGCTCAATAAAAGAAGCAATTCTTTTAATTAATATCGACCGATAAAAGTCTGCGTGATCTTCAGTTGTGATTCTGTTCCAATGTCCAGAGAAAAAGAATTCAAGTAAAAGTGCCCATAATTCGGATGCGTTTGTCTACCAAGAAACAATTTTTAAAATTCGCTCGCCAAATTTATACAAATTTTCAGACTAATAAAAATCAGTTCTTTTCATCCCAGTTATATCTATGCTTTTCATTTTTCCATCATTTTCAATAAAAAGTAATTCGTCTTACATTTCAGTAAGGGTAAATATTCGTATAACGGAATTAAAGGATCATCGATCCAGATATATACATATAAAATCTCGTTTCCATGGTAAAATTTCGAAATTGAAATACAACCTTCGGAGAATGCTAAAAATTACGGTGAGTCAATGTTACGTGGAAATAAGACATGGGCGTTATCAGTCCCCCTGATAACAGGTAAGAAATGAACCAGAGTTTAGCTACCCACCAACATTAAAATTCCAACATTCTTTGAAGTTTCGGCTGCATGTTTTTAATGATTAAATATTATTTATATAATACGTGTATTTACTCTTTATTTACAAACGATAATACCGAAGGAAATAAAACTGAAAACACGTATTAATGAATTAATGCACATTATCTTTCCTTCTATATCAATAACTTGGTAGTAAAAACAAGAAACTTGTTATCGAAATATTATGCTCTTGGAATGATTCAATGAACACTAATCGTGTATGAAAAAATGTAACGAAGAAGGAAACTACTTTTCAAATTTCTCACGTACCGATGTATCGTACACTTTAGATTGTAAATAAATGGCATGAAGTTAACACGAGTTTTGTTATGAAGCAATAACGAATTAATAAATAAATTAATGTATCCTTTCCTGTATTTCTTTTATAACTTCTGTTTATCTTTACATTCTCTAAAAGATATAATTACATTAAATTTTTTCCTTCACATATCTTTTAGTAAAGTTCAGTCACTTGGAAGGCAACTTATGCAATCATTTATACAACGAAAAATTTATATAACATTTCAATTTACTGATTATTTATGAACAAGGAAAAAATGTTGAAAGCCTTTCAATAAAGATAATCATCGATTTAATAGCATTTTTATAATAAATTTCTATAATCTATTTCTATGTGGGGTATAATCTATATCTAGTTCTTAACTTGATTTAAAATGAGATAATGTTTTGCCTTTTGTTGTTACTGATCACGAAATTTAAAAGATAAGTAAACGTAACGCGTAAACGAGAGGAATCAAAGAAATAATTCTAATTAAAAGCGTACGAGAAAAAGCTTGATCACAACACCGTGAGATAATCAAATTCAGTGAGAGCCTTGGGTTAGGTCAGTGTTACGTTTACAAGTGCGTTTGATTCAGTTTGGATGTTTTACTCGAAATACGACAAAAAAAAGATTGTAAACAATATTCAAATTTAGTAATAACTGCATGATTTACGTTAACATAAAAATGAACATTTCGATTAATTCCTTTGCTATAAATTTTTAATTTCTAATTTTAACCTAGTTATAATATTTGATTATTAAAATAAATAAATTGAATACTAAAAGCATAATTAAAAAGCTTCTTTAGTTTTTTACATGCGGATATTTTAAAAAATTCGTTAAATTTGAAGAATAAATATATTTTGAATAAGTAGTTGACAAAGAACAAAAAAATTGAATTGTAATATTTTTCTGATTATTTAGTAGTATTTAATTGTATAATATAATTTATATGAACAGTCATAGTAATTTCTAATGTATACATTGCTTATTACAAATTTATTGCACTAGTTACGTGTAATATTTGACTATGGCTCAATGTATTACAGCTTCTGTCATATTTATTTGTGAAATATTTACATATGCATTAAAATAATATACCATTTTAACAAAAGCAAGACCAACTCTAGTTTAAAATAAAATATATGTTTAATTCTTTGTTGTTTATTGTTTTAATAGATATATTATGAGGAAAGCAATATGCACCATAAAATTTCTCAGGAAAAAGGTGACTAGAAATTCTTAAATTAAGAAATGAATGAATGAAAATTAGAAATGACTAAAGTTTGTATAATATAAATTAATCTAGATAGAAATGCATTTACATAAAATATTAAGAAAGTCAAAGTCAACATTCAATCTTTTTAGATTGTGTAACAAAATACATAGAAATTACAACTATTATGTTTTATATATACATTTATATAATTGTATAACGCAAAATGAAATATTCTTATTTGATTCAAATATAAACACAAATTAAATTTTTCAGGTGTAAATGTGTTATAAAAATCACTTTTAATTTAAGTTTAAAATAGTCATATTGAATTTATGTATATAAGCATATTAGACATATGTGTATGTATGTGTATGAATATTATTTTCTATGTAGATGATAAAAACAGTTTTTCAATCTGAACAAAAATAGCCAACATATGTAAGATAATGATAATAATTTTACTTTGATATCTGTTACAATTAATTTTTATTTAATGCTGTTATTACTCATTTGCTGAGCAAGCTAACTGATAAGACATTTATGAAAAGAAACAAAGATTAACAAGAAGCAAAAACATAATACAATCAACTATAAGAACATTTATAAAGAATGCAACTATTAAAAAGATAACAAATTTCTTTCAATAATATTATTATACTGAATACAAATACAAATTTATAAATAAAATACTACATATAAATTTATAAATAAAGTAGATCGATTGAAAAGAAAGAAAGATTACATAATAACAGAGTAAAAGTTTATTAGATGCATTTATACACTGACAGGCTGCATGCATGAACCATTTAAAAATATATAAATATTGTTTTTATAGCAATAGTATCTGATAGCAAGTTTAAATATTGAAATAAATTTATAAATAATTTTCTTGTAATTCACTCCATTCTTTTCGTTATTTGAAAAAAAGAAACTAATAATATAAATATATATCTCAATCTTAAAATCCATTATGAATTATTTGTTCTACTTCTCTCAAGGAAAAAGAGATAAAAATTTCTTCAGAAATAATATTACTGACTTTTCTTTGACAGTGTTAGTGGTAGAAAATGATAAAATCTGTCAAACTCACGTAAATGAGGCCGGAGTAGTATCTGTCTTTGAGGTTATGCAGTACGGAGGCTTCATTTAGGCACGTTAATTCAGCCATGTCTTCAACTTTATCGAATTTTGGTGGATTCATTTTCTGAATATCATCTTTCGCGACAAGGACCCGTTTTCCAGTTTCGGCAATCTCCACTTCGACCTCGTCACCAATTTCACCCTTTATCCCGGCTGCAACGAAACCTTGGGTTTCGTGAGGCACCCAAACCAGTTTTTTCTGTGTCCATTCTGCCTGAGTTGCAGGATCGTTGAAATTATTTCTGTCAACGGAAAGGAACCGCAATTCGGGATCCGAATGATCCACCCTCGAGTCGACGTCCGCCATTTTTGTTTTCGAGATCACTAGCTCCTCGAGCCGGCTTCAGGGACGAGCGATTCCAAGGACGATCCTCGACAGACTGACCTCTTCGTAACAAGGACACACATGTAACTATACAACACTCGTTTTCCTGTCGTTTTCGAGTGTCTATTGTTTAGTGGTGGTTAAGGTAAACTGAGGTTGGAGAGTTTTGGACGATTCGTAGTTCGTTCTCCTTCGAGGCACCGTGTTCTTCTACCACCTTTAACGCTCTTCGAGATTGTTTTCTTTCTTGCTCCTCGCGGCCATCTTCTTTCCTCCTTACGTTCAGAATAGTGGTGGGGTTGTATTTTCAAGATATGCTGTATAGTAGCGCTCACGTCGCTACATGACGCGTCTCGATAGAAATTTGATTGGTTAAATGGTAAATATATTAAACAAGCAACCAATCGAAAATATTTTATATATCAGGAAAAGAGAGTATTCTTCTTAAACCATAAGTAAGGTATCCTTACTACACTTTTTCTATGTTATGATTTTAAATATACACCTGATGGTTCCTAACCGATAATTTATAATAATGCAATTGTAACTTAAAATATATCTGTAATGTAGAGTCGCAGAAGAAGTTTATATTGTATAATATAAAATTTAACTTAAGATAAATTTCATTGTATTAATTACTTTAGAAGCATATATCTTTATTTTTATAATTTTTAATTTCATTTGTTACATAAATTATATTTTTAATGGATAATTGTACAATATAGAAATATTAAGTGCATTATTATGGAGTATTTTAAACGCAACTAAAATTTACAATTATTTTTATTTAAATAGTATTTTTTTTTAGTTATTATTATTCCTTTTTTCTTATGTAACACATATTTGTAACAATGAAAAAATAATGTATCATTTCATCCAAAATTATAATAAAGTAGTTAAACAATTTATTATATTCATAATGAGAGTTACTCATTGATTTAACCGTTGAGAATAGTTTATTAAATATATGCGTATTTAACATCACTAAATGTGCGGTATAAAGAAGGTAGATATTGTAATCCACATGTAAACATTTTGTTTTCGTAAAATATAAGTACAACTTTTACAAGTGTTTTCTTTATTATTTTATAATGTCTATATGAAATGTTTTGATAAAAATGTAAAATTTGTATTTTTTTTAATATGTATTATGTTTGTGTTTTAACATTTAAAATTTATCGAAAATATGATGATTTAAATTTGTGTTTCTTTTCTGTCTAAAATATGGTAGGCAGTAGGCAAATATATATAGCACTTTTTGAATCAACAAGTTTCTAATACACAATTAATCTAGTAACCAATAAAACCAAATTACTACCTTAGTAAATAATTAAAGTTGATAAAATGATAAAATGTTATCATCTTATTTGGTATAAATAAGTGACGACGGAAATTCTTGTTCAAGTGTTGCCTAGTGCAGAAGTGTGCCAAGAAATACAGCATAAAGTGTTTTAATTATTATATACAATAATACGTGAAAATTATACTGCTACATATGTGATTAGTACAAAATTATATAAACAGACTTGTCTTACATCTGAGAAGAAGAACGAACACCATAGTTATATTTTTCGCTCTTTATCTTTTGTTCTAAATTTAGTTCCTTTTTCTATTCATATCTATAATCAAATTAGGTTACTTAACCTATAAAATTACTTTAATCTATATTAAAAATATTAAATATTTTTGAAGCTGAATAATTTTATAGTTAAAATATGTATTGTCAGGAAAATTTTTCAAATTCAGCCTATGATCAGAAAAAGGTAAAATATAGAATTATTTTAACTGTTATGATTAGGAAATCCTATAGACAAATTTTTTCTAGGAAATGATCATTGATCTTCGAAGTGATACTTTAACAAAACCAACTAAAGAAATGAGAGAAGCAATGTTCAATGCTGATGTTGGTGACGATGTTTTTAATGAAGATCCAACAGTAAAAAGTATGACAATATTATTTTGAAACAATATATATAATAGTAGTATATAAATTTTTATTTTTGTAATTATATTTGATTTTTTATTAATATATATTAATATATACAATAAAAATATCAAATTTATAATTGTGATGATTTTGCAAAATTTTAAATAATGTTGATATTAATGATACATATTTTAAACAATTGTTGATTTTTAGAATTACAAGAAGCAGCTGCTGAAATGGTTGGAATGGAAAGTGCAATATTCGTATCCTCTGGAACTATGGGAAACTTAATTGCAAGTAGGTATAGCAGATTGCACATGTAGTAATTTAAGTTTTTAACTAAAGTGAATGTATAAGTTTCATTAATTTTATTACTGTGATATCTGTTAATATTTTATCCTTTTAATTTAAACTTAAATTTTATCAGTATTAAAGTGATAGCTCAAGTGTAAATGTTATAATTAATTTATATCTTTTACATATATAAAATAGAAATAAATATTGTACATGAAACAATGGTCATTGTAAGTTGTATATTATTTGTTAGAATTGTTTAAGTTTATATGTTTGATATTCAAAAAGTTAAAAATTGCTTGTATTGGGACTCCTATTGGGATTACTTTTGATCCATATAGATATTTCACATTTATTTTTTTTAATGATACACATATGTATTAAAATTTAATATAAAAATTATATATTTATTATTATTACTATTATATTGTTGAAACCATATACCTTATAAAACATAACATAGCTAAATTTAAGTTGGTACATATGATCACCACATTTTGTATTGCCCTAATGGACAAATAGGAAATTTTTAAATTTGGAATCAGCAGGACTGACTTATTGTATATTATATTGCAATTTATATATTACAATTAATATATTAAATTGATGTTGAGAAATTAACATCTATATTCTATTCTCTTGCTATCTTCAACTTCCTTAGATATACTTTTGCAAAACATGAATATACATACTATTAAAGATGCAACTAATAAACACTACACAGATTCATTTCAAGCAAATATTTATGAAGTATGGTGGCTCAAGAAAATGTTTATATATTATATTTCAAGAGAATTCTCTAACACAAAAATTCTAATTTTAATGAAAGTTTGTATATATGTAAAGTATAAAGAGTTATATATGGATCAATCTCTTTTTTTTTGCAGATATTACTTGAAGTTAGGTGAAATTGCTACGAACAAAGTTACAATCCATCCCCTGTTTTTTTAAATGTACTTTTATAATGATGTGAAATGGTGCAAAACTTCACAAATAAAAAATTTTTTATTTTTAGTGCTCTGTTACTTTACAGTAAAAATTCTCTTCTGTGAGATTCCATTTAAAAAACAAAGAAATTGTTAAAACTTTAATCTTTAATTTTATTCCTTCAATGACATTTAAAGAGTTATTCCATGTGTAACTCATTATGCTGTACATACACACAAACTTTTATCACAATCAGAATTTTTGATCTGGAGAATTTCCTTGAAATATAGCATTTGAACACATTCATGAGTCAGTATATAACTAATTATAGCATATCAGTAGCTCTGTTAGAATAAATAGGAGAAATCTTAGCCAGATATTCCAGAATACTAAAATATATTTTACAAATATTTTGAATAAACTTTTAGGTTTTAATAAATTTTAACTCATTCAGAAACACATTCTTTATATATAAACATTTAATATGTTCAAGCAAACATTCTACAATCATTGATATAGTGGAAGTTGAGATACTTGTATATTCATAATTTGTTGAAGATATATATAGTTAGCATTAATAGAAGTATCTATATTTATTGAATTAATAAAACATACACATATTTATAAACAGTTGTTAATTAAATCATAGTGAAAATAATATTAATCGACTACATTGCCACATATTACACATACTACTGTGATGCATAGATATATATCATAGTTATATACAATTCTATATCTTTTTCACTGTGTGCCTCAACCATTTTGTTGATAATAATTACGTACAATAATTACATATATATAACAATATAGTACTATTATATTATATATATACAAGTAAAACATTTAAATGATTTTTGTTTTGTTTTTCTTTACAATTTCTTTCCATTTAATTCAATTGAACTTAATAGTTTAATGCTATGCCCATGAAAAAGTTATCTATAGTTATTATGAAATTTGTAAAACTGACAATTTCTTGGCAATATGTTGATCTGGCTATTTTTCAGGAATATTGTGTCTTTCTTTTAAGTGTATTTCGAAATTACTAAAAATCACTTGATTGTTTTATTGTATACAAAATTATTAAAAAGAAACAGAGGTATTGTAGTCAATGAGATTCACAATAAGAAATTTTTTTTTAATTTTTTCATTACAAATGTTTGAAAGTTAATTCCTTACTATCAAATAAATCAAACCAAAATTTTGTTTACTCAGTATTTTCTTATACGATTTATATTTACATGGTTGTTTTAACATGTTTTATTTATATTTATACAGATCTTTTAATGTTTTATTTAAATTTATATAATTTTTTCACACATTTTGCTTGCTTTATTATGGTTGCAAAAATACATGATATTTATCAAATCATTTGTATCCTGTATAAATATTTAAAATGATATTTTTAAATGTATTATATAGTGATTTTATATTCATTTTCTAATTTTCTTAAAGTACCTAAAGTTTATTTTAGTAGCAAAAAAAAAGAACGAATTTGTTATTCTATGGTTATTCTTTTATGTTCATATTTGTTAAACAAAATATTTTTTGTGAATGCATTTTTATATTTTAAATTATTGTTTGTATAGTTTATGCTAATTTAACACAAATTTTCTACTTTGTTGTAAAGAAATTTTCATTTGAATTTTTTACACGATTTTTTTATATGATACGCATTTACTATAAACCCACGTGTGTCTATTTCTTTTTTTTGTGGCAGTTCTAACAATTTTTATATTTATTATTGAGGTATATATTCAGAAGTTTCCATAATAAACTTACACTGCAAAAAAGAATTTATAAAGGGAAAAGGGAAAGGGAAGGAGACAAACGGAAAGAGAGAGTCAGGACGAAAAAGAGCGTGCTGGGATAGATAGGACACGCCCATTATTGTGATTAAGACAACTTTGATGTTATGTCAATCTCAACCTTATTATTTAACATTTATTAATTAATAATTAAGCAAATTTTTTTAATGATTCACCATAGTGACACATTAAAACTTAATATTTTCTATCCTTCCAGATAGAGATAAACAACTAATTTGTATACAGTGTCACTAAATTGTTTACATGTGCAAATTTTGGCGTATAACTATAATTTTAACCACAAAATGAAATTTTAAAAGATTTGAAACATTTGTAGATTACTAATTACAAAGTTTATTACCATTGTGAAAAAATATAGTCACTTGATTATTTCTATAGAAAAGTGATATTTTTAGTCTTTTTAATTTTTTTAAATTTAAATTTGCAATCAAGAAATTTGGCTTCAAATGTAAATTACTTTCTATCATTTACAGAAAAAGTTCATTTAAAGTATAAGATTCATATTATTTTATATATTTATAGGGTATATCACTTTGTTATCATCTTGATATACATTAATATTATTGTTTATAGGAAAAGATAGATTAAATCAATATTACATGATTACAAGTGAGTTTTAAGTTGGATCAAACATGATTTTAAGTGAAATTATATTATTGATTTGAAATTATATTATTGAATTGATATTATAAAATATTCATTTTAGAGTTTTATACATTTATGTCAGTGTTCCTTTTAATTCTTTAAACAATTTGGGAAATGTTTTTTTAAGAATGTTATCAATAACCTGATCAAATTTTTCTTAATTTTGTTCACAGTTTAAAATCTTTCCTTTTTAATGGTGATTTTAGTTTTAGAAAAAGTTAAAGTCAAAAATAATTATAAATCATATTATATGATTGTCTTGGATAGTGAAATGTTTTGCAGAAACTTATTAAAATATAAAAGATGACTTATTTATTTATTTAATATGAAATTCATATAATATGTAAGTTCATTTATTTAGTTTTCTTACTAATTGAATTCTTTTATAGAAGAATGATTATTCGCACATACTCAGAAATATAGTTCTACAAAAATTGTAATTAAAAATACAACTGTTTTGGATATGTTATGAATACATGTTGGCCAAGATAGTAAATATTTTTCCTTGTGTGTATATTAATTCTCTGTTAGTTATATTTGTTATAACTAATCAGTTATATACATATATCGGATGTTTATGCTATTATTAAACATTTTATAATTAATAAGTGTCCATTTTGTAAATAATAAGTTAGAAAAATATGGAACAGGAAAAATTGTACAGTTTTCTATAACCAATATGATAGTATGCATCAGTTATTTGTATATATAATATTTTTTGAGAAATGAAGATGATCAATTTTTTAAACGAAATACATATTTTTTATCACATGAAAATGTGCATTAAGACGAATTCATCTATGTACTCTGCAGTAACCTTCAATATTATATGAGATGAAAAATAAAATACATTATAACAAATTTTCATAATAATGTGATAAAAACATACATTATTCCACTTGAGAAATTAAAGATCATTTTCATTTTCTGAAAAATTCTTATGAATAGATTTATTATAATTACGCTCAAAATTAATTTCACTTGCATTTTTTGTTATGGTTTTAGCTTGAATTTATTTTTTATAGAGGAAATTTTTAATTTCTTGAAATTGTTTGGCAATATTTTTAAATGTATAATCAGATGTATATAACCATTTTGCATGAATGATACATGATTTCAAAGTAAATTGATAACATGTTTATTCTTTCTTCTTTTATGCAGTTTACTTAAACTGAATGTTTATATTAAAATAGTGGTTATGTAGTTTTCAATTATTTATATTTTATAAAAATGTCACATAGCATGTGGCATCAAATATCATTGTTACTGTGTGATAATATTGATATACAAAGTTAATATTAATAAGATGGTGATGGTTTCTTTGTTTTTTATAATTTTGTTTTATCTAGAAGTGGCTAGTAAAATTTATTTCAGATGGTTATATTCAAGAAAAAATTTAATATGATTTTTCTATATAAGGAAAAGATTTTTCTAATTAAAAAGTTAAATGTAACCTTCAAATTTTCAATACATTTTCACTTAAAAAAAGCTTGTTTAATCCATGTTATGTTTTCTTTAAAGAAACCTTAAATGTAATTTCAATTTATTCAACTATAATCTATTTTCAATAATTTATTTAATCCGTTTAATTATAATCTGCCTATTTTCTCTACAGATAAAGATATTAACTTTAAATTAAGTAATATCAGTGACACATTCTATATTTTAAGTGTATTAACTGTGATTTATGCTTTAGCACAAATATGAGAAAAATTATTTAGATTTACTAAAAATTAAATAATTAATAGTAGGTAAACAATTACATGAAGCAGGAAGAGTTTAACGAGAAAAAAACCGATACCTAGTGAAATGATGTCTAGTGTTTGATTATATTGTGTGACAATTGTGTATATGTTAATCATTTATATAATACAAGAATACAGATGAGAATTCCTCATTTATCAGACAATGAATGTATTTTGTACTAAATAATGTATGTTTTCATAAAGCACAGACTGCTACAATATGAGTTTTGAATCAAATATACATTAATGATATGAATCAATATTCGTTCATAAATGTTCATAAAAATTAGTGATCTAGAAGTGTGATTTTTCATTGTAGAATAAGTATTGAAGACACTTGCTTGTCCAAAGAAACTGTGATGTTTAGTTATATTTTAAGTACCCTTAACTCGCAGTATGATATGACACCAAATACTTATAAACTTATCAACATTCAATCTATATCAGAAATAGAAATTAGAGCTAATTCGAAGATTAAGTTCATCAAAGAGCAAAAGATCTTGCTGTTTTTGCAACACAAAGAGATTAATAATATGAAGCATTTACAGTTTTATAAAATTTGGCTGGGATAATGCTATTTGACATTATTTTATAATTCAGTAGGCTATCAGAGTAATTTGATATGGAAGAAAGTAGAGTTAGAGTTAAACTCATTATGGTTTTTTGATAATGTTATTTGAAAAATATAGCAAGGAGCTAAAGTAAGCAGACGAGTGATGAAGATGGTTATCAATGAAATTTGAGTAAAATAGTATTATTGAATGTAATGAATAAGTAGAATTGAACATGGTTCAAAATATGTAATATAAACAATTAATAATTAGCATGTAGTAATCCTGTTTCTAAATATCATGGTATACTATTTATATAGTTTTTAATGTAATCTTTGTTCATAAATTTAAGTATTATGCTCAAACTATTAAAACTGTCTATTTTGGCACACTGTTTATCCAATGGAATTTTAGCATTTAATAAACTTTATAAGCTTCTAATCATATTGAAATGTGAGCTTTTTAGTAGGCATTTAAATAATTTAATTGATGAACATAATAAAACATCTTATTTTTTTTGATAGTGGATTTGAGTTAAGATTAGGATTAAGAAACAGAAGTCCAAGTCGAAACTTGGGAGTACACGAATATCTGCCGGATTTTCAAACTCTTATTTGTCGAAAACGAAGCTTTGAATGAAAAGAATATTCTGTTTTTCTCAACTTATTTTTGCATGTAAAATCACCATCCGGCTAGTTGTATCACGATTTTGAGGACACTCTGTATAACAAAAGGCATAATCTAGTTATTAAAAAATTGAATGTAGATATTGTTAGTACGTTTGTACAGCATTACTCAATTTTAAAGGCATAATACATATTCGAAAAAATTAAATGGAGTCGTTATGGCTATCTTTTTACGATCTTCTGTGAATTTGGTGATGTCCTCACCAGGTCTAATTTATAAAAAATTATTTCACCGTATATTCTTTCAAACAACTTGTTAATAAGTTGCGGCAGGTATCAATCTGGAATAGCTTTGCGTTAAGTTTTCTGTAGTCGCTGCATACTCTCCATCTCCCCGTTTTCATTCCAATTTTTGCTGCTTTCAGTTTTTCCCCAGAAAATATCCACGTATGTTTGACCATAGATTGATCTATGGTTGTAACGATGTGATTGAAAATTGGACATTTTAATTAATTATATTTTTGGTTTGATAATGTAGTATCGTAGGTTTATGGACCCTAAACGGAAAAGGACCATTAAAGAGAAAGTCAGTGAAGGTGAGTGGGCAAGACGGAAACTGTACTCATTGGGCAAACATTCGTCGATAAACAGTCCACTGATAGGTCTGCACTATTTTCGGTTACCGAATGGATAAAGATAATTTTAAGGAAAATTATAGAAAGCGAGGGACGATCCTTTCGAGGGGACAGTGTTGTGTCAAGCTTAGAGCGAGAGGTCGAAAGAAGTTGCGAGGAGAGTCGTTTAGAGTTGTTTTGAGTTGTCTTTTCTTTTTATATATATAACTGTTTAACCAACTGCTTCCTTTGTACAATTTTTCTTAAGTAGTGTATATATATAGTGACGACATAGTTTTACTGAACTTATTTAGAGTACTTTTGAAGTCCATTCGTGCATTAAGTGTTGAGATTCCAAATACCTCTGAGCAGAGTACCCAGAGTAGATCTTGAATTTCCAACTTTGTCTTTGAGTCTCTAAGTTCTTTATTTTTTAGATCAATTATTAGTCCATAATAGATTAAAAAATCGGCACCTATAATGGGTACGGCTACGTCGGCAACTATAAAAGGATGCCAGAAAGCTCGTCGCAATCGTCGCAATCTGAGGTTATGAATGCAATCTAAGCATAATCTGAATTGTATTAATAGTTGATTATGTATCAATAGCTGAATATGTATTAATAGTTGAATATGTATTAATAGTTGAATATGTATTAATAGTTGAATATGTATTAATAGTTAAATATGTATTAATAGTTGAATTATTTGCTGCATAGAGTTTGAACTCATTTGGCCTTACTTCTCTCGAGGCTAATATTTTTTGGTAATACGGAGACCGTTGAGTCAGAGTCGATTAAAAACCTCATGTTGGTTTTCTTATCGCGAATGTAAAGACATACTTCCTTTGTTTGAGTAACCTTCCTGTTCTCTACCGCTTCTATAGGTAATTTAGTCTTCCGGTTCATTTTGGTTAAACGTACACGGAGAGATACATTTATAAGATGCTGTCCCAAATTTTTTGTGGTAAAAACATATTCCTGGGTATCCTGGTGTTTTCTATCAAGAACGTGAACAATTATTACATTTTACGCTTTTTCGAAGATCTTCGATCACTGACTTGGTGTATATTATGGACGGTGATAAAGTCTTTTCTAACTTATCAATCTTCTGTTTCATCGGGTCCATTCATGCATGTTGTTTCATCGGTCATGACGCACCCGTTTCCTGTACTTTCCATAATCTTATCTGCCACCTCGGTCAGCGTATTTCAGAGACTTAAATACCGGTATTATATCAATAAAGTTATACCGAAATACCGATACCGGTATTATATGAAATACTAAAATAAATACTGGTATTTTTCGGTTCTTCCTTTGATATGATATGATGTATTCGTTTATTATCTATTTTCTGACGTATTCATTTATCACCTATTTTAGTTTATCACAACAAAAGCAACAATATAAATAAAATAATACACAAAATAATAACAAAGATATATTTTTTGAGCATTTTATGGGTGCATAAAAGTATTGGTACAATAGAATATTTACATTTATAACTACATAATTACATAATGAGACAACTGTTTCATTCTAGCACATTTTTCTAAACAATTTTTCAAATATCATTTACAATAGACGGAACTCGGTCACATTATATTTATATCACATATTGCACAATTATAGAACAAATGAGTTTCACTCATTCAACCTCACTCACAAACTGGAAAGTACATTATTCTTCTCTTTAAGGTTTTTAGACGGTGTCCTTTGGCACACGTGTCGCGTTTGCGCTTATTCCTCTTTCTTTTTCATTTCCTCATTAAATGTTACTAGTCGAGGTCATCAAATGTAGGGGACTTGTTCTCCCTACTAAATATTTTATGCGAGGAATAAATGATTCTCAATTTATAACAAAAAGGAACTTTATTTTAATACTTGTATATAACACGCGTAATCACAGTTAGAGCCTCCGTATATTAGTGGTTAATTTGTATGAATCCTTCGGACAAGGTTCATCAGATGTCGCTACCGATAGTTTTTGTTTAGTTATTACGCTCCTTAATGGGCGCCTTGTTTGTGGAAGAAACGGTAGAAGTAAATATTGGACCCAGAAAAACTTCGTTGTATAATAATCTTTTGTACAACGCGTGATGTGCTTTAGTATTAACGAGATAGCAGTGTGTGACCTAACGGAGCATTGGGAACTATTTCCTGAGCTCTCCGCTCGGTAAGGTAGGGTAACGATGTTGCCACAGTACTCCTTCCTACGTTATTTAACTCTCGAATAGCCGATCGTAGATGAGCGACGCGACGAGTCGATATCGAGTCACTTTTGACACCTATCTAAATTTTTACTATACTTGCTTTCAAATTAACTTTTTCGTGCAAGATATTATCTAATAATATTTATTATATGGGGAGGGGAGGAGTTTTGTTTGAAAAATGTAAAATTTTATAAACATATTTTTTATTTATGTGCACTGAGTATATACAACATTATTATGTTTCATTGCATGTTCTTTACATACAAATCGAGAAGTTTCGGCATATTCCATACTATATTAGTTATCGTTGTTTATACATATATAACACCTGGACCTCTTTCGCTATTTTTCCTCCTCTGCAAAAAGTACGTCCTCTTCAGAATCTTGCAATTCAGACTCATTGTCACATACACTTGCATCACGAGGGGAGCTAAGAGGAACGGTAGCACTTGTCTCAATATTTTACTCAATTTTTGTTGCCGGTAACTATAGTCACTAAACGTATGTAGATGGCGCCTCGTGGCCAGTGACTATAGTCACCCGTCGTGTATAGATGGCGTCTCGTGGCCGGTGACTATAGTCACTAGACGTATGTAGATGGCGCCTCGTGGCCAGTGACTATAGTCACCCGTCGTGTGTAGATGGCGTCTCGTGGCCGGTGACTATAGTCACCAGACGTTATGACGGAAACTTGCAACCCCCCAAATAATAATTTCCGCCACCATTTTGCAGACTTTCGCATAAAACAGTACGTGCCAGTATACTGGTCTGCTTTATCTACACCGTCCATATATTTATTATAATCTATAATCACATTTGGCTTCACAATATTAGTTCTTCTTTCTTTGCGTGTCCTTTTAGTGACCGTTCTCGAAGATGAGGTAGCACAAGTGCTGAGCATTCTCACGATACTTTTATCCCTCCAAACCAATAATAATATGTCCTTTCGTCTGTAGGCAACGATTTCATTTTTAGCAATTTTTGGATTTTTTATTTGATTTGGAATAAATTTCCTATTCGTCTGGGCAGTTCCAGTCATGTAGCATTTCATTTGAAGTAATGCATCAGTCAAGGGAATGCTTGAAAAATATTGGTTGTTAAAAATATGATATCCTACAGCGTCAGGATTAGATTGTAATAAATTTTGACACAGCTGTAAAATTATTCTAGTGTTTATTGGGAGATCAGGTCTAACTAATTTCTCAGTGGTAAAACTGCCATAGTATGACAAAATAGTTTATACGTAACCAATATTGGCGTCCGCAAGAACATAAATACGGATACCCCACTTGGTTGATTTTCCTGGGTTGTATGTGATGAAACGTATTCTCTCTTTGAATTTTACAATTGATTCATCCACTGATAACTCCGTCTCAGGTACAAAATTTTCACGACATTTACTGTCAATGTAATCTAAAAAATTGCTAATTTTTTGCATCCGTGTTGTCATGCTTTGCGTACCTTCAAAATTTGCATTTGCACGAAGTATCCAAAATATTTGTAGGAATCGGTCCCTCCTGAATATTTCGGCAAAGTATGGGATTTTACACTTGTTGTCTATTGACCAATATTCCTTTAGGTTCGGAAGAGGTATTGTTCCTGTTGAAAATAAGATACGTCTTAACGTATCGAATATACAAAAATTAATCTGTGAAGAGAAATAGATGTATCTTTAACCCCTTGCACTACTTTTACGAGTCTGACTCGGGATGAAAATTTTAGGCCAAACTTGAATATCACGAGTCAGGCTCGTTGTTTCATTTCATGTCAAACGTGGATATCACGAGTCTGACTCGTGATCGACATTTCGGGCCAAACGTGAATATCACGAGTCTGACTCGTTATCGACTATTCAGGCCAAACATGAATATCTCGAGTCAGACTCGTGGTCTTAATCTCGGGCCAAGTATGAATATCTCGAATAGGTTCGTGGCTATCTCGCACTTACAATTAGTCGTAAGATATCGTGTTTCAAATTCTGATACTGGACTCTGCCGATCGGCACTTTCCCCGACCATTTGGGCGCACGGGTTTGGCACGGCTTTTTCCGAGTTTCAGCGTAGTGCAAGGGGTTAAGCTATGCGCCGAGAAGGTTCCGGTAGTGCGTGAGGTTTTTGTTTCACGCGTTGGATAGGAGTTGGGAGACCGGGACGAGCTGCAGTCGCATGTCTTTTTTTTCTTTTCTTCACTCTAGTTTTGACTCTACGAGAATTGTCAGATATACCTTCCTTAAGAGAGAATAAAGATAATTATAATATAAGGATAGTTATTTCTTTCACCCATAATCCCAATAGTTCCCATAAGCAATATTATGCCAAGAAATGCTCGCATTTCCTTTGTCGTGACATTATTCCATGTATGTCATGTGGACCGTTTTGATAAATGTTCTTTTTGTATGTTATTTGCATACCAATTAGTCTCGTCAACTATCTTCTTGATCAACTCATCGGTAAAGAATGAATTGAAATAATCCAATGGTTCTGTACAATTTGGATTCAATTGTGAACCAGGATTTTGTGATCCAGATCTAAACAGTATTTTTTCTGGGATGACATCCTGATTGGTCACATTCTTCCATTCGTTATCAGGACTGTTGCTGCTTTCAGGAATATTTATTTCTTCACCACTGCTACTGTTACGTCCCGAACACTGCAACTCGCTGGTGGAGTTTCACGGGGTTGTAAGGCCCGTTACGCTGCTGCGGCAATGCTGCTTGGGATGCGGCCCACTCTAACTTGATAGAGGTAGACCTGGTTGGTGTTGAACTGCAAGGAGTTCTATAGTAGTAGACAGTCTCCCGCGCTGAGTGTTGGTGGGTCTCGTTTGATGATTTGTGGTCGTGATGGAGTTTAGAGAGAATCTTGATGTGGTCGTGATGGAGGTTTTACTGAGAATCTTCTTGCGAATGCCTTGTCGGTAGTTTTATAAGGATCGACTGTCTTCTCATTGGTTGGTATGATATTGGGGGTGTATGCTAACTTCGGCGTCTTTCGGTGGTGGTGGTTGTTTAAACATTTGGGTTCTTATGCCTGTCGTCTAGAGAATAATATATGGGTCCTTGTCACGGTTTATCCTAGCGGTGGTTTAGGTGACACTGAGCATGCGCAAGTGAAGGGACCCTTGCAATAGAGGTATAAAACAGACCTCCACTTGACTTGGGACATTGCGGTCCTAGGGCCGCAACAGCTACTATCACTGCGGACATTGAAGCGGTTGAGTAAATATCGTTCAACGGATTTCACTTCCACTGGATGAAGGAATGTCGTCATCTTTCGTTTTGTCGGATTCAAAGTAGTATTCATTACTGTAGGAATGGTTATATCTTCTGTAGATATCCCACTCCCAATATTCCGTCTCCAAGGGAGAGGTTTATTAACCCCTTGACATACAAATAAAATGCGCATCGACGCGTCCGTAGAATAGCATTTAATTTGGCTCAACTGTGGACACTCATGTGCAAGCTCAGAAACAGAACGTTTTATTTTCAAATTTAATGCTATGTAAATAAAACAATAAAGTTGATATATAACGTTAATGTACAATAATTAAGTAATACTATAAAATAATAATTTAGTAGTTCTGTAAAGTATGATACATCTCAAAACATTTTGGAATACGTAGTGGAATCAGACATGTTTTACACTGCCAAGTTGTTTCACTTCTTATATTATGTTTGATGCACGCATGGCATCTGTTTGCAGGATGTTGCTTTTTATTTGTCGCAGGCATATGTTCGGGAAAATGTGCCAAATTTTTTAAACAAAATAGCATCCACGCACGATTGAAACAGGTAAAGAATCTAATATACTGCGCGACGTTCGCCGAAGACAATTCTTGACGTTTCCGAGACGTCAAAGTCTACAATAGCACATGAAATGAATGACGTCTCCCAGACGTCATTGTATGTCAAAGGGTTAATCACTTGCGCTACGATTTAACTTTCGGTTGCCGTGCCACGTTCTACAATATAACATGCGTTATAACGTTACATTGACGCCGCACCGCGTCTGCGAGCTAACTGTTAGCCGACGTGACGGACACGTGGTTTTCGTTTCTGCGACAAATGCCTATCGACGTGGTATACACGTCGCTGGCGGCTTTGGAACAAAAGCATCTCGACGTGCGTGGCACGTTTTTATAGCGCAAGTGGTTAAGCGCGGGATGCTGTCTTCTTTTGTCCTTCTGATGATGATGGGCGGTGTTCCTGTGGTGCTGGCCTGGTAGTATCCCGGTATTCGTCGTTGCTATCGATAGGGTAGCAGGTAGAAGGACGACGGAAAAAGGAAGGGATGCGTTTCATCTCGGGCCTGCTAGTGGACTCATCGTCAGTAAGGCTTGCTTCTAGCAGGTTGCTTAGACCAGGGATACTTAGGTGTCACAGGAACTTCCATTTAAGAGAAGTCGAGGCTTTACCGAGGATTTGCGTGAAAGTCCTCGAACCTCCTTCAAGTAGGAATCCATCTATTGGCGAGGATGAGAACTTGGTCGCTACAAGCACCACTGTCACTATCCACCGTATCGTCTCTGAAACTTTTAGCTATCGTGTGTAGGATGTTATAATGTACAAAATGTAGGAAATATAATAATTTTAAGCCAACGACGCCATCTATTGATGAGTGTTAGAGTTAATAGTGTTACTTCTTTTGTTTTTGCGAGACAGTGCCCGAGACACTGCATTAGGTCAGTCGCTCTGTACCCTGTCTATTAGGAACACGTGTATATTGTAACTATGATAAAGGTACTTGGTAACGAAGAAAACTGTGCAAAGTTTACTTAATCTTAACATAAAATATATGAAATGACAGCTAGTTCCTTTGGTAGTGGCAAAGAGAGACTGACTCGACAAAGTGAAATTCGTTCCGACTCTGCCATCGTCTCACATCTTAAGTTTACATTATACGGAAAATAAGACTTCATCGCTAAAGATTTCTAATTTAATTGAAAGGAAACTAGACTGTTTAGTCTATTATGCCCATGCGTATCTTATCGTTCAGGACGACAGACATACGCGTGCCGCTCCATAATACGCCTTGCAGCCGTGAACTACGTTGGGCGGCTATTTGCCGACACTCGTCCGCAAAGGGTTAAACCATACTTCCTTGGTCACGAAGTGCGATGGCAGTTGACTTCTTGATAAGGCACCTGTGGGATTAACGATGATACGTGCTTACAATTTTTCGCTGATGTACCATTCTGTATTTCGGCAACACGGTTTGCAACAAATGTCTTTAATGTGTGAACTGCCGATCTAATTCAGTGAAGAACTATTGTAGAATCGGACCAAAAAACTATTTTATCGAATTCGAGTTTTAGAATCTTTTTTTACGGTTTTGTACAGGTTGGCCAACAAAATTGATGCGCATAATTCCAGTTTAGGTATGGTGATAGTTTTAACCTCTTAGGCACGACGGAACTTTACGCGGGGCTGTTTCTCGGTACGGCAGAGTTCAACGCGAGTTACGTGTAAATGATACGGCACTGCAATGTGTGACGGATAATGCTGTTCTTTACACGAGTACATTGGAATGAAGTGTTTGATGATTAAATTATAATTTTTCATTAGTATTTATAAAAATATTTATTTTTAAAATTTTTTAAAATTAAGATATGATTTTAACGCGCGTTTTAACTTTAACAATTTATTCTAATAATTAATAGTACATTTCAGTATGGTACGTCTTAAAACACACAGAGATGGCATTCGGGAAAGCCACTATAGTGGTGCGCCGCACAGAAAGATGATATCCGCGAAAGCCACTATAGTGGTGCTCAGTGCCTAAGAGGTTAAGGGGAGCCACTCGGGACTTGAGCAAATTAATTGTGAGGTAGTTTTTCCTTCTGACTTCGTTGTTCGCAGGTAGACAGGCGCCACAGGTTCTTTCACTAGCATCGCAAAACCCATGCAGTTCCATGCCTTGCCTGTGCCTCGTTGTTATTTGTCGCTGTATCGTTAGATTGTTTAGAATAGGTAATTGCTCATGAAAGTTCCTCCATGACATGTGCAGTAAAATAGTGTGGTAAAGATCGGATTTATGGAGATTGAACTTTAAACTTTCATTATCTTTTATTCTCTTGCGGTACAAATGCGCGAAGGACTGAGTCTTGTGAGGTACGTGATGCAGACGGTGGATTGTCGAAAGAGTCCCGTCAAACCCTTCAGTCAGGGTTTTATAGGCCCTATGACGACCCATTGCGCCACTCAGTCCTGCTTCGAAAACTGATAGGCTTAATGGTTCCTCGAAGCGACATAGATCCCTATGCAGAATGACGCCATCCAAATAAAGACTCGTGGCGGCTAAGATTCCGCTACTACGCTCATGCAAAAGGAGCAGGGACATTAGGGTCGAGTGTGCACCGGGTACGTCCCCGCAACATACCAGCAGTCGCTGCAGGTCAACAGGCATTGTCCCGCGGATGGCATTGGCTATCGTCAATGTCATGCCGGGGATTAGCCTGGGACCGGGTAGCGATGTTGCAGACCAACGGTCGTCTTAATTTACGACCTCCCTGGGCGGTCATCACGACTTTCCCGCGCGAGGGCGGTTCCCGCGTAAACCTTTCCCGCGAAAACTTAGTTTTTCCCGCGCGCGGGTTCGCGGTGTTTTTCTACCCCTTTCGCGAACACTCGACCGCTTTAAAAGCTCCTAAGTCAGAGGACCACGGGGAGTTTGAAACCTTCTACGACGCCGTGATTATTGTCCCGACTGCCACGACGAGCATCGACATACTTATTGCGACCCACTTCAGACTCTTGTCACGATAGGAAGGGACTCATCCCACTTGAGTTTTTGCTGCCAGAGTTGTTGCAGTCTTCGTCGTGACGATAACTGGGTCAATTAGTCCTAACGAGTCGAACGACTTGGTTGCTTCTGATAGTACTCTTCGTTTTGTATTACCTTGTATGGGATTGTTCTTGACCGTATAGATAATGGTATCTTCCACGAAATTCCAATGAATTCCTAAAGCCTTTATAGTAGCACCTCCATCTTCATATAATCGGCGATTGATTACACTCTCAGGAAGAGCACCCAGAATATGTTTGTTGTTCGGGCACCACTGCCGGATATGAAAACCACCCTTTTTGAAGAGCTTAATAAGTTCATCCCGAATTTCGCGAGTTTCTTCCAGGGTTTCCGCACCTGTTTGCAAATCATCGATATAAGATCCCTTAAAAGTATTGCCGCTGCCTTTGGTTAATTATTGTTGTAAACTTCGTACTGCCAAGAACGGTGAACATATTAAGCCAAATGGAAGCGTATTCAATTGATATGTCTTGATCGTTTCATCAGGCTCTCTTCGCCATAGGATTCGTAAGTACTTACGATCTTCAGAATGTACCATTACATGAAGAAACATCTTTTCTATGTCTGCAGAAGGAACATAATTGAGCCGTTCACTGCACAAATTGATTAACTCCTTAAAACAAAAAGTGGAGAAATGTAATGAAATAATGTATATCGTTTTTTAAAATTCCCTTTATAATTTAAATCGAAATAAATATCGTAGAATGCATAAATACAAATGTAACTTTCATCTAACGGTATATAAAATTTATAAGAAAAAATAGCCAAAAGGTAATCGTTGGTAATGTTACCATTTTTATGTTACTGGAAGAGTTAATCGATTTGGCAAATGAAAAAAGTAATAAATTTAAATTTTACTAAATTTTACTTAAATTCTGATAAGACGGCGCTAAAAAATTCACCGTTATCGTTCATGGCTTGCTAGTGCATTTGAGTTGCATTATTGCAACGATTTACATTAGAGTACGGAGTTAATCAAAGCGACCTCTGAAATAAATTATTTATTATTCAGTGGCCACAAAATTTTTGTCGTTTAATGGTGTTAATCTTAATTATCGGGGAAATTTATTATAAATATAAAAAGTTATAACTATACCAAGTGGTTTGACACTTAAATTTAAGATTTTTCAAAAAGTGGAGTTAATCGATTTGTGCAGTGAATGGCTCAATTATGGGTCTGAAAACGCGTTGCAATAGAGAATAGGTCTTCTTGGATCGTCGCTCCAGCCATTAATATATCGTTGAGAGATACCCCGGTTGTAGTTTTAGTCTATCCATCGAAAACTACTCTAAGCTTCCTAATAGTGCTACAATCCTTTATTACAGCATGATGCGGCAAAAAGTAATCCTTTTCTTAAAGATCTGCTTCCGTTATCTCTGGCAAATATGCAAACCGTATATATTCGTCTAAAAAACGGTTATATTGTTCCTTTAGTGCAGGATTTCTATTTAATTTGTTTTCAAGAGAGCGAAAGCGTTTAAGGGTTGTACTATAAGAATCTCCAAGTGCCAATACCTTTACCTTTAATGGTAATTTTACTATATATTTACCTGATTCTGCTCGTCGAGTGTGATGCAGGAAATGTTTCTCACACTGCCTTTCTTCTTCTGTGAAAACCGGTGCGCCACTGATTTTCTCCATCTGCCAAAATTTCTGCATTTGTGCGTCCAAATTGTCTTCAGATTTCACGATTAACACTAGGTTGACGGATTTCAAACTTCGAAATGAAATGCCCCAAAAACCATAGCATTAATTTTAACCATTTTGTATCGTAAATGAATCATTTAATCCGAAGAATTTATATACACAATTATTTTTTCCTAAGCTTCTTAATTTTTGAAATTTGTACGTAGTATATCTATACTCCCGGACAAAAAGATAGCACACTTTAAGGTTAACGTAATTTTTATTTATTTAACATTATAAATAAAGCATTGTTTTCACGCATTTTTGCAAAATACCGCCATAAACGTTCACAAATGAAATCGAATTGAATTTCTTCTGTCTATACAATTTTATTGAAGAAAAAAGAATTTTTAAGAAAACATAGTGGGACAAAATGATAGCACGTTTAACTGAAAAATGTACAGCAATAAATCAATTAATTTTGTGGTTCCTTCTTTACATTTAATAACAGCCACCATTCTCTTTGGCAAGGATTTAAAGAGCTTTTTAATAATTTTTTGCTCTAATTGCTCCCATTCATCTTGAATACATTTTTTTAATTCAGCAATGTTTCCAAATTGTTTGTGCCATTTGCATACACAGCTTGGGCAAGATTTCTCCAACAATTTTCAATAATGTTAAGGTTGGGTGACCTTGTTGGCCAATCCAGAACGAATTTTTTCTTGGGAAAGGTACTGCTTTACTACTTTCGCAGTGTGCATTGCGGCATTACCCTACTGAGAAGAATCTTCGGATAGTGAAGAGGAAAACTTGAAAGTGTGTCGTAACAGGAAAAGGGTGCGTATTCTTTCTGGTTCTAACTCCGAAGATGAGAGGACGAGTATTTCAAACACATCCCAAAATGTAATGGATGAAATTGAAATTGGAGTTGACGGAACACAGTGGATGAAACTGAAAGCAGGCGGATCTAAAGGTAGGACGCCCGTTCGTATGATTTTCAGGAATATCGCAGGGCCTACTGGCTACGCTAAGAGAAATATTATATCGGGTTGTGTAACTAGTGCTTTTGAATTGATAATCGACAGACACATAATGGAACACATAAAAGATTGCACTGAAACCGAGGCACATCGAGTTTTGAAAAAAGACTGGACAATCACAGTTGAGTTACGTAGTTTTGTAGCAATTCTGTATGCCCGGGGCACATATGAAGCGAGATCATTGAAAGCTTCTCATCTATGGTCAAAAAAATGGGGACTCGCTTTCTTCGCCAACACAATGAGCAGAGATAAATTTATAGAAATTCTGAGATTCATACGCTTTGACAAAAAAAAACACCAACGATCCGAAAGATTAAAAACAGATAAATTTACGTTGATATCCGAAATATGGAACAGATTTATAGGTAATAGCCAGGATTGTTATAAGCCGTATCAAAATATCTCTGTGGTGGCTCGCAATGCCTATGCCGGCGCTCGTCGTGGCAGCCAGGAAAATAATCACGGCGTCGTGGAAGAACACGGACTGATCTCGAGTCCTCTGTCTTAGGAGCTTTTAAAGCTGTCGAGTGTGCACGGAAAGGTTGGAAAAAAACCGCCAACCCGCGCGCGGGAAAAACTAAATTTCCGCGGGGAACGCCCTCGCGCGGGAAAGTCGTGATGACTGCAAAGGGGGGTCGTGAATGAAGTGAGACGTTGGTCTGCAACGTCGCTGCCCGGTCCCAAACTAATTCCCGGCATGACATTGACGATAGCCCCCGGTGCACACTCGACCCTAATGTGCCTGCTCCTTTTGCATGGGCGTAATGGCGGAATCTTAGTCGCCACATCTCGATAGATGAATAATTATTTCCAACGAAAGCCCGATGTAGGTTTACGCGATATATGCCGAATAAGCCTGATAAATTTGGCATTAAGTTTTGGTTAGCAGTTGACGTCGAAACAAAATATATTTTAAATGGTTTTCCTTATACGGGGAAAGATAAAACTCGATGCTCAAAATCGTTGGGGGAGTTCGTAACATTAAAATTAGCCGAACCATATTTACAACTGCGAGTAAATAGATAAACTTATAACAATATTTATTTAACAGTTTAATAACAGAACACGAATTATAATTGAATTAGTTAAAATAGACTCGCTTCACTCTGCGATATAATCTATACACGACTCTTTTATGCACAGCGTCTTTTTCTGATGACTGTCCTTCAAGCACTAACTGTTTTTCACGACTCTTAGTCATACTCGTCACACATATACTGTTCCGTCGTGGAACAAAGAAGAC
>NW_016911683.1:35747-46752 GCF_001483705.2 Eufriesea mexicana | reverse complement strand
CCCCAGGTACCCCACCTTGGAGGAGAGGGTTTCCTCCACTATCGTTGCTTTTTGGGGGAACCTTCCCTCTCTCCAAGGTCACCGATTTGCGAACCAAGGGAACGCCCTTGGTCAAAAACAGCCAATCATATTTGGCGAGCTCCCGATTTTTCCTAAGGCCGATCTTAGGGAGATCGAGGAGCTCAGTTCCGTACGAGATCCGAGAGACACGGGTTCTCTCAAAGACACTTCCTCTCGAAACATCGAACACACCGGTTCTTTCTAAACTTCTTCCTTTCGACACGTCAGAGACGACGGTTCTCTTCTAACACGAGACGATTTTCGTATCTCCTCGTTAAGTCGACGAGATACCGTGTCGCGTCGAACCGTCCATCCACATCGGGATATCTTCGCGCCTTACAACCGCGAAGACGAATTATTTCGGGCGGAAACCACGCGACCAGGAAGATCAAGGGAACGACGCGATACCCCCTTGATACCTCCAACATATACATTCTTCCACAGAAACATTCTTCACATTTATACCAAACATACTATGACAACTACCACCACAACAACGAGGCAGAAATATAACAACCGACAATTTCTTTACAAGCAACCCGCTGGCTAAAAAATTACTTGCCGAAAAAACAACCTTGGTTGGGACCATCCGGTCGAATAAACGAAAACTGCCAAAACTAGCGAAAGAAAAAAAGGACAAGATGACTTTGTTTTCGTCATATTTATGCAAATCGGAAAACTGCACGCTTACTGTGTATAAAAGTAAACCAAATGTAATAGTCCTTCTAAGCACCAAGCCTACAGGTGTACAACTAGAAGACAATTATAAACGTGTTCCAGAAACGATTACTTTTTATAATAAAACATTACATTAAAACATATTATTGTGTTTACAATATCAAGTTCACAAAAGAATGAATAAATTGTGTTTCTCCTTCATAATCTTGCATGCTATTGTGGAGATAGGGTGGTGTTAAATAATATAATTACTATTTATTAACCATAAAATATAATATACAATGTGCGGTGACGGTAAAGACTACGAATATAGATATCTATCAACTAAACTCTTACGACTACAACGACACAATTATACCTAACAACACGAATACAACTAACAACACAATTCTTCACAACTCTCTCTCTAATAATTCTACTACGAATTCTAACATACTACACCGTACTACGACATACTACATACTGCCTACTCACGCCCTTGCATCCCTATTTAAAACCATACATTCTATTCTCTTTCATACCTATTCTCTCTTTCTCAATCACACTTTCCCACGCACTCCTTGCAATCTTACCCTCAGCGGGTCACGTAGCCCAAACACTGAAACGCATTCCTAATGACACTCTTCACTTTCATCCGATACATTCATAAACATCCCGTCCACACGATCCTAGCGCACGGTCATTCGTCCTTTCGCACGCACTCTAGATAACATGCTCGACCCACTCATCCTGCGATACCACAGTATGTATCACTGCTCGCTCAGCGGAAATTAATTCCGATCAATACGACACCTACGTCCAAATTTAGCACGTTCCCTGCCGGACCGTTTTTCGAAGACTTTCCGTTCAGGCCGCGTGGGGTGTATGCGCCCCACGCTTTACAGTTGTATTGTTTTGTTTCTGGCGTATGCCTTACAATGATTAAAATAGTGCAAAAATCATAATTATCAAGGAAAGGGTGTATAGTTTAAGATGCATAACGCAACAAACCAATAAATTCATTTTTCTAGGAATCAGTTTAACAAATACTTGGCTGAGTATTACCAAGCGAGTTGCATCCTCACATATAATTTTTTTTATCATGCCTATATTAGTTTAAAATAGAACATTTTAATTGAAATCAAGTTTGTATACAATTACAAAGAGATGTTGCGGTGAATTTTGTTAAAACATGGCAAACATAAGTGTGGTTTATCCACACAACTATCGCAGAATGTTGCAACTTTTATAGTACAGTTTCTTGTCGATTGGGCACCTAAATTTTTAACATTTTTTTCGTAGCAAATTTTGCTGCGTCTTCTTATCGAATTAAATTGGCCTTCCTTTTTTTTTAATTTCGTGTCGATTTCTTCTTGGTCCAATTGGTAGAGAATTATTATTATTATTACACGACATCAGATTCATTGCTAATGGTTTTCGGAATTCGATGCTTGTTATTTTTTGATTTCTAAGACTGTTATATGTAATCCACGAATTCACTACAGCTGTGTTCAAGCACGGTTCAAATACATTTTTTTTGTACCAATTTACTGATTTTCGAAGAGGACTGCAATACGAAGCCATTTGATCGGAGATATCTACGTAAGATTTTCCTTCGTTATAATCAACAATAATAACCAATATTGTTTTTTAACAATATTATTAGAATGCTTCGTTGATAATAGAAGGACATCACGCTTGTCCTTCCATTTCAATATTGTCAAACCATCATTGCTTTCCTTAGCAATATATTCATATCGCTGTAATTTCTTTGAAAGTAGATCTTTTGGAATTTATTTTGAGTGATAGCTTCTTGGCTAATTCGATACTTGTGTACCAATGATCGATACATATTGTATGACCTTTGCCAAATATATTTGTACACAACGACAGAGCAACATTGGTAGGCGTTGTTTACTCCATATCCGTGTTTTCCCACAATAAATTTTGAACGTGATCGTGTATCCTGGTGTTGAATATAATTTGAATATTTCGATACCGTACTTATGTTACTTTTGTTTTATATATTGTTTGAAGACAATGCGACCTCGAAAAGGAATGACAGATTCGTCCACACAAACAATTTCGCCTGGTTCAAAATACTTTTCAAAATTTTCATTTAACATATCAATTATTGTTCTAATTTTATACAAGCGGTCGTTTACATTTTCTTTTTCATTGTCGTTAAAATGCAACATTCGCAACAAAAGTTCAAACCGATTCCTTGACATTATCGAAGATGGAAGAGTCTGCGAATATGCCGGATCTTTGGACCAATACAAACTTATTTCTGCAAGCTTTACAATTCCCATCCACATAATAAGTCCAAAAAAACGTTTTATCTCGCTTTTGTTCGTTGGTTTCCATTCACCTAATCGCGATGATGTTTGTTCTAATAGTAATTTTTGCGCATACCGATTGCTTTCTGTAACTACAAGATCGAAGAATTCATCATTCAGAAAGAAAAAATAAATATATTCTGGTTTTTCATAAGTTGGATTAAATATTTTGAAACCCGGTGAACCAACGAAAGGCGTAAGGCGTGGTTGGTTTCCGGTGAGATCAGCCCAATCTATATACAAAGTAGTTATATTGTTTACAGAAGGTTCAGCATCTTCTTCTTTACTAGTGGATAAAATCCTAGTACCGTGTGTAGAAAGACGATAGAGAGGTATGATTTCCTCTGAACTGTCAGAAAAATCATCGGAAAAGCTTACTCGTGTAATCCTATGGCGTTTTGTTAGAATTTCTGCGAGTGGCACGTCAGAATCATCACTTGAAAAACTGCTGCTGTGTGATGCCATGTCCGCTTATGAGGAGCAATTATTGTAAAATTTGGAAAAGCTCTGAGGAAGAGAAGGAGAGAAAAATCGCAAACATTTTTAAATGCAAAATATCCTAATCTATAACACCGAAATAGTATATACGTACCGTATTTCCTCCGTTTATTGTACTTTAGAAACACACTGAACTACAAATAAATCCCAGCTTCAGTGAAGCAATAATTGTATCAACGGCACGCGAATAAATGACTGATCGAAACAGGAAAAGTGTATATCGTCACTAGGTTGATCTTAGTTGGCGACGATTAGTGACGAAGTGTTAAGTGGACTGTATTTTAGGAAAACTATCTTCGTGACTATTCTGTCGGTGGTTTTATAAGCTTCCTCTGTCTACTGATTGGTTGCGAATAATATTGGGGGTGTGTGCTAGCTCCAGCTTCTTTCGGTGGTGGTGGTTGTTTAAACAATCTGGGTCCTTATGCCTATCGTCTTAAGGGTGATATATTGTTGCTTCTTACGGTTTACCTAAGTGGTGGCTTAGGTGACAATGCATACATGCGCATACGCCCCACAGGGAACGTGTTAATACGACCGCAAAGGGTTAAATTCCTCACCACGAGTCAGACTCGTGGTTTTCGTTTATGGCACAAATTTCTTACCACGAGTCTCACTCGTGGTTGTAGGCCAAAGGGTTAAGCGCGTGGTTGTCTTTTTTGTTTATTGTGATGAGCTGGTTGTCCTATGTGCTGGCCTGATGGTATCCCCGTGGTAGTCGTTGCTATTGATAGGGTAGCAGGTAGAAGGACGACAGAAAAAGGAAGGGATACGTAGCGTCCTGGGCCTGCTAGTGGACTCGTCAGTAAGGCTTGCTTCTAGCAGGCCCTGCCTTAGACCAGGGATATCCAGGTAGCACAGGAACTTCCATTTAAGAGAAGTCGAGGTTTCGCCGAAGACTTGCGAGAAAGTCCTCGAAGTCCTACTCCTTCAAGTAGGAATCCATCCACTGGCAAGGGTGTGAACTTGGTCGCTACAAGGTTAAGCATTTCTGCGTATCACTAATGGTAGCGGTGGTATCATCTTATAACAAAGTTATTGTTGTAACACGTAAAATCATGTATATACCATGTAAAATTACAAGGTGATACAAGCAACTGTAACAAATGATATCTTTGTTTTGGTTGAGGTTAGAAACAGACGTTAGCAGAAGAAGATGAACAGCTTCAATAGGCCTATAAGATCAGGTCAATCGTTTTTGAGTAGGTGGAAGTGTAACCAAAAACATGTAAAAATATGTATTCCTACATGTTTTTACGCAGAATAGAAAGAAGGATTGATACGTACCAGAAAAGATGTAGAAATATTTAGCAGTTTTATTGCCAGGAGTTTTTAAAAATTCGTGGCAAATAGTGTCATGTGGTGCAATTGCACCTCTATTGTTTGACTGCGAATTATAATTACTAGGTAGTAATTATAATAGCAATAGTTATTTTAACACTAGGTTTGCCAGGAGTTTTTAAAAATTCGTATTGGATAGTGCCATGCGACACAATAGCGCCTCCTTTGTTTGACTGCGAGTAATAATTACTAGGTAATAATTATAATAGCAATAGTTGCTTTAACACTAGGTTCACGGACGATATCTGTATACCTATTTCTAAGGACACCTATCAAATTGACAGGTAAAGGAAACCACGTGCCTTTTTTTTAACGATTAGATTAATTTAAAAACAATTATAAATTATATCAACAGTCTTAATATAAATTAACTAGATCTGTCACCATCGTATAATTGGAGCAACCTTTCCATCAGATTGACGGGTTTTGTAAATCTAGTGTTAATAAAAGTAACTGAAGCGAAGCTCTTTATTTATGCACATGGTTTAAGTTTAATTGTAAAAAAAAAGAAAAAAAATAGTAATTAAAAGAGGAAGCTTTCATGTGACTGATTTCATATGTTTCGGCACAGCATCCCAACATCGTGTGGCACTAAAATGTTTAAAAAAATGTTACTTATCTTCATATGACCACTGCGTCTTTATGCAAAAACGATTCTTGGACTTGTAGGCCTTTAAAAATTGTTTATCTTTAATTATTAATCAACTATTAATTAAATTTTTCTTCAATGTTGATTAGACTAATTTTTGTTACTTATATTAACCCTTTGCACTCGAGAGGTGACTTTTAGTCGCTGTTTAATCAGATTCTAAAGATCGTTGTTAATTAACCCTTTGCACTCGAGTGGTGACCCTCAGTCACCATTTTATAAAATTTGGAAGATCGATATTAATTAATATATCAATTTTAACGTAATGTAACAGTGTGCAAGGTATCGAAATCAAATAATTCTACAATTCTATTATTATAAAATTCTTTATTTACTGCTTAAAAAAGTATCGTCAGTTTTTTAACAGAGAATCCTTGATTTTCTACTCATCTCTAGCCAAAAAATCGTCGAGTGCAAAGGGTTAATATCTCCAACTTAAAATTTCTTAATAACGCGTGGAATATCGAGGTGAAATAATTCTACGTCTTACAATTAACTTGTACTTCTTATTTATCGTTTTGAAAATATCGTCGACTTTATGGCAGAAAGTTTTCGAATTGCTATGTTTCTGTAATGAAAAGATCGCCGAGTGCAAAGGGTTAATTGCATGTGTAACACTCACACGTATAACACGTATACGCGTATAACACGTTCACTTCACTCTTGCAATATTTCGATATTGTTCGACATTTTTCTCATTTATTTTCCTTTATTAATCCAACTTATTTAAAGGAATATTTTTTTAAAACTGCAGTCATGAACCATTGCGACGTACGTGGAAGTGAGGCATACTGTGGCGAATCTGCTCATTGTTTATTGTGTGAACAGACCGGTGCTTCCCAAATCGCAGGAGTGAACCTAAGAACGATACGAAACAATATCGATGGCTCCTTTGATCTTCGCGAACTGGCATCGAAGTTACGTAAAAACAGAGAACACGATCCTATTTCCAAGCTTGTACTCGTAGAGAATACATTTAATGGAAAAATTGTTCCGCAAAGCTGGCTCGAGGAATTAGTGTCACTGTGCAAGGTACGTAACCTAAAGATGCACATGGATGGGGCCAGGTTGTGGAACGCTAGCATAGCATCAGGAGTACCTGCAGCAAAAATTGTCTCAGGCTTTGATTCTGTATCTTTCTGCATCAGCAAAGGTCTAGGTACGTGTTATTTTCTAATTTTTATTATGTGTCTTTATTAACATTTTCACGTAATTTTTCTTCTTCTGATTGTATTTTACTGTTATTTTGCAATTTCTATTATCTGTGTTTTTTAATACTTTCACGTAATTTTTGTAGTTGTTGTTGCTATTACTGTTATTTATATATATGTTATTAATATTCGCATATATTAGTTACTCTTCTTATTTGTGTTTTAACTATTTTTCATATCAATTTACTATAATAAGACTCGAATTTTTGAAATATCGTTTCAAAATTTCGTCATGGGAAATTTTTCTAACATAATATTATTAAGTTGTAACATATGAAGTATCGCTGGCTTTTAATTTAGCTAAATGCATTCTTATTTTTAGTTAATATAACTTTCTAATTTGTATATGTACTATCTGAATCTAGGTACTATTATCTACTATTTTATCTAACTATTTTATTTATTATTTTACACGATCTAATGCACATTTTTAATTTTCTTTCTTTACTTAGCACGATAATTCTTAAAACATTTATCGGTGTTTAATTTTATTGATACATTTTGAGTTTTTAAATTTTGCAATTTTAAAAGTATATTTTCTAAGAATTTTTTAAGAATTTCTAAGATCAGAAAATGTAGGTACCTGTGCTTTATTTAGTTTGCAAGGAATATTCTGTACATTTGGATTATTCGTGCTTAAAAATACGTTAATATATACATTTAATTTCTACATTTTAAATAATAAATAATACCAAAGTTATTTTTACTGCAAAGTTAACAATTATTATAAATCATCATTTAAAGAAATAGAAAAAAATTGTTTAACATCGGAATAGCAATTTGGTTGTGTAAAATTATAATTTTATTAACAATTCCCATCAATGTCGACCACATAGTAATTAATAACTGTTAATGCCATGATTTTTGTTCTGTCAGCTTTTACAAACCTCTCTCTTAACGAAAAATATTGAAACATTTCATTCATTCTTCTATTTCTGCATCCAAATATTCTTTCCTCTTAAAAAGAATTCCTTTATTTTCAATTTTTCTCCAGTTACGATTTTTTGAATTGTCTTTACACTTTATTTAACGTTTTTACAATGAGTTTCTTATTTTTAAAGAAGTTAAAGATTAACTGGATGTTGCTACACTAGTTATTCGTGCAAACTGTATAATCACATCTTATATGTATAATTTCTTACTAATTCAAACATTACAGATATACCATGACCATGCTTATTATTAACAGTGCATTTATCGGAATAAATAATAATATTTAAATACATATGTGTTTACTATGCCGAAAAATGTTGATAAATAAACTATATATTTCTTGTCTACTAGTGATTACAAGTAAACAATAAAGAAAAATAAGATAAAACTCAAGTCTCTTCCTTCGTCAGTGCAAGCTCAGGTATACGTTATCTTTTAACAGCTTCTAGGTAAGATCTTCTTCAGATCTTTTTCTTGCTCATTCTCACACGCTACGTTCCTGCTTATTTTCACACGCCTCTATGTTTTACTTCCCAAACTAATTTACACCATCAATAATTTCAACTTCCAATTTCAACGACATATTCTTTATACAGAGTGTCCCAGCAACGGTAGTACAACTGAGATGTGGGTGATTCTATATGCAAAAACGAATCGAAAAAGGAATAAAAATTTTTGTATTCAAAGCTTCGTTTTCGAGAAAATTGACTTTGAAAATTTGTTACAGTTATCTTTATTATAACATATTTATTAATATTAACAACGGGTATACAGTGTATACTATATTTCCGTATACAGCGAGATGCGAGACCTATTTTTGCGCGCGATCCTTTCTGCAGCTCAGACACAACCGACCAAACGTTCAACCTTTCGATTTCGTTGCAGGCAGTTCTTCATATACGATCTTCGTCCTCTAGTTGTCCTAGACCTCGTTGGTAAAGCGTTGATACGTAGCTTCATTGAGTTATTAACGAAGTCCTTGCCCGAGAGAGACCGAGTGGCGTGAGTTACCCAGTGATGCTGTTTTGCAACTTTCTTCGAGTCTTTAAGCGCTATCCCGTCACATAACGAGTGAACCACGTTTGCTCACCTTTGATCTACCTTAGAGTTCGTACTTATATCCCTCTGCTGGTTTTCAGCTTTCTTATTGTCATGTTTATTTCCTGCAACAGGTAGGATACAGTGTTAATTTGGTGTTGGGTTGTAGTTTCTTAAGAACAAAGATGTTCGGTTTTAATAGTTTTAATTATTACAATCTCGTTATAACTGCTGTTGCGGCCCTAGGACCGCAATGTCCCAAGTCAAGTGGAGGCCTGTTTTATGCCTCTATTGCAAGGGTCCCTTCACTTGCGCATGCTCAGTGTCACCTAAACCACCGCTAGGATAAACCGTGACAAGGACCCATATATTATTCTCTAGACGACAGGCATAAGAACCCAAATGTTTAACCAACCACCACCACCGAAAGACGCCGAAGTTAGCATACACCCCCAATATCATACCAACCAATGAGAAGACAGTCGATCCTTATAAAACTACCGACAAGGCATTCGCAAGAAGATTCTCAGTAAAACCTCCATCACGACCACATCAAGATTCTCTCTAAACTCCATCACGACCACAACATCAGCAATCGAGACCCACCAACACTCAGCGCAGGAGACTGTCTACTACTATAGAACTCCTTGCAGTTCAACACCAACCAGGTCTATCTCTATCAAGTTAGAGTAGGCCGCATCCCAAGCAGCATTGCCGCAGCAGCGTAACGGGCCTTACAACCCCGTGAAACTCCACCAGCGAGTTGCAGTGTTCGGGACGCAACAACTGCTATCGCGTTCGCACACTATCTGTACTCTACGTAGTCACGGTCTACGTATACAGTGACTCGCGAAAATATTCGGACACTAAGGTATGTCTGAATTTAAAACATTTTACCACCAGAATAAATAACGAACACAATCCGTGTATAAGTATCCGCGATACGATGTGATTAATTCAGACATATCTTGGTGTCCGAATATTTTCGAGAGTCACTGTATATACATGTGCATACACGTACAAGGTATGTCTTTAAGACGATAGATGTCACGTACCAATATATCACTACTTTGCAGGTATTCTTAACGTATAGGCATTGCGACTGATCTTTGTTGCTCATGCTTGCCAACCTCGCTCGTCGCTTTAGCGGTATGAACCGCCGCATTGATGGGACCGATAGTCCCCCACTTTTGGCCTTAACGTGGAAATAGGCATTAGGCGTATCACTGCGAAGCGTTACCCATTTCCTCACCGTTTCCTTTTTTTTTTTTTATTTTTACGTGGGGGAAATCTTCGAAAGATACCCGACCCCCCTAAGCATGGGGTTGGGGCTATGTGGGATTTTTAACCACTAAAACCCCCACGATGGCCAATCTATCGCGATAGTGGAGCACCCTGGACTTCGCGAGCGACGCAATTGCCAGGACGTCCCCGCGAATCACACCCGAAGGTTCCCACCCGGCGCGCTTGGGAACACGCATCGCAACCTCACGTACGCAGTATACACGCGAAACCGAAACGGACCCTCGCGTACCTCCATACACGTACCTTCATACCTATACTGGCGCCACGCGGTCACCACGCGACGTCGACTGCAATGACCACGGCCTCACGGACCGGCGGGCCCCAACCCAGCTGTCCGTGGTTCACCGTAGCCTTGGTTCGGGGAGGGGAGGGAGCCTGTGCCCCCATACCAAAGGCGCAGGGTTGCTCGAGATGCGCGAGGTCTCACGTGTTGACTCCTCCAGTGAGGCGGAAACCGCGGCGCCCAGCGCAGAACTAGCCACCCCGCCGTCCCCTCACCCATGATCTGTGGGAGCCTCTAGGCCCCGTTTATTACTGTTTCGCGCTGTCCACACTTATCTCCCCTCAGGGGCTACGGTCGACTTTGGTCGGCCGTAGTATGGGATTGGCGACCCCACGGTGCCTAGCTGACGTGCACCTACGTCGAGGTGGGCTAGCAGCCTCAGAACGGAAATGTGGTTCGCCACGAACGGGACGACCGGTACGCCCGTGATCACCGGTACCACGGGAGACCGAATTAGCCCTGGGCCGGCTGTCGAGAGGCAGTCCGCCCGTCGGTCGTTGGGTTGGCCTCGTGGTGGCAGTGGTTAGAGCCTACATCGCAGGCAAGGGTCCTCGAGGCCCGGCGTGAGAGTTGCGCATCGTACAGCTCGGGTGCTGTCCTCCTGAGGCAGTAGGGATTTAGAAAGGTCCCGTCCCAACACCAAGGGAGTCGATTGGGGCTAGCATCCCAGTTAGACAAATTGGAAGAGCGG
>NW_016911683.1:30920-35692 GCF_001483705.2 Eufriesea mexicana | reverse complement strand
GTTCCTGATGCTATAAATTGACACTAAATGTCCATACTTATCTCCGGCAGGGCAGCGAGGTGCACGCTGTTGGGGAGTGGCGACCCCACCGTACCCTAGCTATAGGGTTTCTCAGCCCTATGAACGGACCAGCACCACGTCTGGACGATCGGACGGATGTCACGAAACTCTGGACGCACGGATCCGTTGGTGGTCACTCCGGTGCGGCCCGTCCTGGTGAGCGTGGAACGATAATCACAAAAATAAAGTAAAATGAAAGTAGAAGATGAAACAGGTCCCAAAAAATTTTTGTGTTGCTCGGCGATCGCGAAAGCGATACGCTGGGAGCATGGTACAATAATAATAATAATGGTTATAAGTGATGTGTTGGAGAATCTTGTGATAATTAAAAATTAGAGCGATACGCTGGTAGAAACTGCAATATTAAAAATAGAAAGTGATACGCTGGTAGAAACTGCAATATTAAAAATAGAAAGCGATACGCCGGTAATAAACCGATAGTATAGCATAAAAGCAATGCGTTGATAACTTCAACAGTATCATACAGAAAGCGATACGCCGGGAACACACCGGCATCAAAGTAATGAACAACAAAGCAATACGCCGGGAAAGCACCGGTTTTAAAATTAAAAAGCAATACGCTGGTAAGCATTGAAGTATAGAAACTGGTATGTCGCCGGACACCCGAGGGGCGAAACCGATACGCCGGTAGATCTCGAATTAATAATAGGAAGAATAATCCTGAATAATATACTGATGCCGGTGTGTCTTGGGGGCAAATTGGGGCGGGTCGGCCGGATGACTGCCGGCACATGACTAATTATCAGGACCGGTTTATACCGTGTCATGCGTATACCGTAAGCCTGTGGTCGTTACGCAGGAACGGGGGTCTTGCCTTAATCGGCCAGACTGCGAGGATGAAAACTTCTATAAAAGATCTTTGAATTCCCGAGGCAAGGAGAGCGCAGCCTCGAGGTACGACCCCGTCACCGGACGCACGGGGGCGTGGCGGGTGTGTGCACTAGCCAGCCAGCGGCCAACCCCGGGTACCTGCCGACCCCCGGGTGTATTTGGCTTTCCTGGGCATCGAGGCTCTGCCCAGGGTGACATATATTTCCTCGTCATTATTGAAGGCCTGCCTATGCATTCGTGTTGAGGCAGGCCGTACGAGCCAGTATGAATACAACAAAGAAAACAAATAAAAAATAAATATCTAAAAGATGTGGGAGTGATACTGCTAGTAGTAGCTTGGAATCCGAGGAAAACACAGCTAGCGCTGTTCATGCCCCTCTTGTGCACCGTCCTCGCTCGGACTCGTCCTCTTCTTCGTCGAACTCTGGTACGGAGTGCTGTGGGACAAGTAAAGGTACTAGTACTAGTCCTGGCGCATTAGAAATAATTAAGAAAGAAAGAATGGAACTGGAGCAGTTTTTGCTCTCTGAATCTAGTAAAATAAACAAAGTGGCGATTAGCAAGGTAATGGCTAAATGGGCAACATTGGAGGAGCGTCTGTTTGACTTCATTGTCGCGAACGAGAAGTTGAAAGTTGAGGTCAACCATAGAAGGGATACGACTGTTCCAACCTACTCTCAGATGGCGGCAACGATTAAAAATGGAAAGAATATAAGCACTGGCGGAGGGGCACAATTAATAGCTACCCCTACCGCCAAAAAGGTTACGAGGAGTGAGGTTGTGCTAATTAAGCCCCTCAACGATAGCGACAAAAGGAGCAACGAAGAACTGAAAGTTTGCGTAAAGAAAGAGCTCGAGGCCAGCAGGGCAAATTTAAAGATCAATAACATCAGGCAAATACGTAATAAAGGACTTATAGTCGAGGTGGTTGGACAAAAGGATGCCGACCTAATTAAAAAGACGCTCCAAAAGAGCAAGTTAAAGGCCGAGGACCCTAGAAAGCTAAACCCGACAATTATAATTTACGACGTAGAGAAAGAATTTAATGCTGAGGAGCTTAAGACTGAGCTCCTGAGCAAGAACTTTATGCTGAAGGGGGACAGCAAGAGTTTAATAAGCCAAGTTAAATTCAGACATAGTTTTAGTAGCAGAGAGAATTCAGTTAACTGGATCGTTGAGCTACCAAAAGGCTACCAAAAGGCTACCAAAAGCTAGCCAAAAGGCGAGGACAGGAGAAACAACGAGCAAATAAAGGAGGAGGTGCTGAAGCGTCTTGAGAAGGTCCGGAAGAATCTCAAGGTAAGAAATACAAGGCAGATGAGGGAGCAAGGTCTGGTGGTCGAGGTCATGGACCAAAATGATGTAGAAAACATCAAGAAATGTGACCTTGATAAAGGTTTCCTGATGGAGAGACTAAAAAAGGTCGATTTGACAGTCATTATTTATGACGTTGAAAGAGATTATAAGGAGGAAGATTTGAAAGAGTATCTGATTAAAAAGAACCTCGAGTATAATCCTAATCCTGAAACTGATCTTGAGGAAATCAAGAAAGCAGTGAGACTGGTCTATGCTTTCAAAGCTAAGGACGAAAGACGGGTTAATTGGATTGTCCAATTACTCGCGAAGTTTTATAAGGAACTCTTAAGTAAAGGAAGAGTCTTTATGATGTGGCGATCCTACAGAATCAAAGAGTATATGAGCATTACAAGGTGCTTTAAGTGTCATGGTTATGGCCACATAACCAGAATGTGTAGTTTGTGCGGAAGTGAGGGACATTTGAGAAATGCCTGCCCTAAAAAGAGCGAACCTGAATGCGTCAATTGCATGAGGGCGAAGAGGAAGGAGACAAGGCACGAGGTGCATAATTTAGAGTGTCCCGAGTACAGACGTCATTTAGAACTTTACAAAAGGCGCGTAAAATGGACTAAGGCTAGGGCAGATTAACGCGCAGAGGTCTGCAGCGGCCGCTGCGAAGAGTCGGCGTTGACCGCTGTCGACCAGTGCTTTAGTGGCGTCCAAGATGTCGTCCACACCACTTTCCACTCTTCAACGTTTCTCGTTCCACAACCACTATGTATCCCTCTGGGGACACCGGTCCCCAGCCACCGGTGGACAAATACCTCACCTATCGCGCTTCACGCCACTAAATCACACTTCGATCACGGAGCGACGTGGACACGTCCGTACTGCTCGACGCCCAAGAAGGGACTCTCTAGGTATAAGCTACCTTGTCTGATCTTTTCGTTGTCGGTAGGCTTTGTCCTAGGCAAGTGAATGTGGTCCTCGCATCGACCACCGACTTTTTCATATGCGGTACGTTCCTTCGTGCAACAGTGAATGACTCGTTGATGTTAATCGCAGCTTGCACCGTGCAAGAAACTCCGCTGCCGTATCTAACGTCTGCTGGAGAACTTGCTATGTTGATGCAGCAAACACGAAATCGTCTGCAAATGCGAAAACATTGATGTGTGTTGTAATAAATACGCATGTTGTTCGCATGGAAGCTCATTCGCAACTGTTTGCTTCTATACGCTACGCGGTCCTTCTTTTGTTTTTCACGAGGTGGTACCAACTAGCGAATGTCACGCGTCCCCAATATGGTGACCATGGGTCCGAAACCATCGGGTTCGGATGCTCCGTCTTTCTTAGGTATAAGAGTGGTTCTGGACTGCAGGAGGTGGTGGTCCATCACATACCATAAGTATGTTAAATATTCTGGTCCATATACCAATTGGAACATTTCGAAACTCCTTAGTGGAGAACTCGTCAGGACCCTGGGCAGTACTCAGTGCAGGTAAGGTTGCTTTTACCTCATCGGAGCTCCAACATGACTTTCCTGCTCGACGCAACGCCCGGTATATTCGTACTCCCAGAAGTCATGACGTTCTCCCAAAAAGGGACCCTAACCTCCTTCAGTGGCGCTGAGTATGTTATATATATGTCAATAGATAAAACTCATTGTTTAAAATCCATTGCCAGTCTTTAAATAAAAATCCAAAAATAAATAAATAAAAGTCAATAAATGAAGTGAACATCAACAGTTAAGAGGGAATAAAAGTTAAAATTAAAACAAAATAATCGTGTCAATACATAAATTAGTTTAATAGTTAATTAGTAAAATGAATAAGTAAATAAATAAGTAAAAGAATGGGGAACGGTTAAAACAACAACAAATAAAAACATGTACACATATAAATAAATAGATAAATAAGTAATTATTTGCTGCCTGTGAGGTTCTTCATAGTGTCACCTCTTATGGCGATTCATGGAGCCTACGAACACGCCTGGGAACATCGTTACCTAGGAAAGTATTCTAATGGAGGACCGGAGGGACAGAAACGACATTGTCAGACGGGTTTCTCCATTTTTGACATTTAGTCTGTGATACCAATTTATCAAACTCTTATCAAGAACACATGTACCAAGCATCAAATGTCCCAGACAACTGATTCATCAAAACAGCAGCTTACGGATCGTGTATAAATATCGCTTCACTAAGACTAAAGTCAGTCTTGATTCTATAATCGAAACCTACGTTTCATTATTTCTCGAATAAACCTCTTAACTACGATTAATTGCGTAAAACGTTAGGAACATAGTACATCGCAATTTCACTCTGGTATTACGAAATTTACTTAACAAAATATTCATCCTTACTCTTCGACTGTACATAATATTTACGGTTCGCGCGGTACCCTGATTCAGACTATCTCTTGTATTCTTCTTTCAACGTCACGTCCGGAGTGTCGGTCTGGAGTCGCAGGGTTGTTAGAAACCGAGATGACTTCAATAGGGTTGGATTATAGAGCAACGCATTTTCGATTCTGGCATTTGTGAAATTGTGTACCGCATTTTCTTCA